>NC_083591.1:52626434-52906434 GCF_027579695.1 Neoarius graeffei | reverse complement strand
AAAGAGTTTGGACTCCACCAATCCACAGTCAGACAGATTGCGTACAAATGGAGGAAATTCAAGACCATTGTTACCCTCCCCAGGAGTGGTCAACCAACAAAGATCACTCCAAGAGCAAGGCGTGTAATAGTTGGCGAGGTCACAAAGGACCCCAGGGTAACTTCTAAGCAACTGAAGGCCTCTCTCACATTGGCTAATGTTAATGTTCATGAATCCACCATCAGGAGAACACTGAACAACAATGGTGTGCATGGCAGGGTTGCAAGGAGAAAGCCATTGCTCTCCAAAAAGAACATTGCTGCTCATCTGCAGTTTGCTAAAGATCACGTGGACAAGCCAGAAGGCTACTGGAAAAATGTTTTGTGGATGGATGACACCAAAAGAGAACTTTTTGGTTTAAATGAGAAGCGTTATGTTTGGAGAAAGGAAAACACTGCATTCCAGCATAAGAACCTTATCCCATCTGTGAAACATGGTGGTGGTATCATCATGGTTTGGGCCTGTTTTGCTGCATCTTGGCCAAGACGGCTTGCCATCATTGATGGAACAATGAATTCTGAATTATACCAGCGAATTCTAAAGGAAAATGTCAGGACATCTGTCCATGTACTGAATCTCAAGAGAAGGTGGGCCATGCAGCAAGACAACGACCCTAAGCACACAATCATTCTACCAAAGAATGGTTAAAGAAGAATGAAGTTAATGTTTTGGAATGGCCAAGTCAAATTCCTGACCTTAATCCAATCGAAATGTTGTGGAAGGACCTGAAGCGAGCAGTTCATGTGAGGAAACCCACCAACATCCCAGAGTTGAAGCTGTTCTGTACGGAGGAATGGGCTAAAATTCCTCCAAGCCGGTGTGCAGGACTGATCAACAGTTACCGCAAACGTTTAGTTGCAGTTATTGCTGCACAAGGGGGTCACACCAGATACTGAAAGCAAAGGTTCACATACTTTTGCCACTCACAGATATGTAATATTGGCTCATTTTCCTCAATAAATAAATGACCAAGTATAATATTTTTGTCTCATTTGTTTAACTGGGTTCTCTTTATCTACTTTTAGGACTTGTGTGAAAATCTGATGTTGTTTTAGGTCATATTTATGCAGAAATATAGACAATTCTAAAGGATTCACAAACTTTCAAGCACCACTGTATATATATATATATATATATATATATATATATATGTGTTACGACCCTGGTGCCAGGGGTCGTGTGTGTGGTTGTGTGGGTGTGTGTTGTTTTTTTTTCTCTCTTTCTCTCTCAGGTGGACGCCCCTTTCTCTTATACGCAGCTGTTCCCACTCACCTCATTGAGGGGCCACGTTTAAAAGTGAGAGGGAGACACCTTTCGAGAGAGGTGTGAGCGCCGGTGGGCTGTGGCGGTGACAGTTAGGAGAGAGAGTTGTGAGCTGCGACTAGCGAGAGTGTGCTGCTCCTTTAAGGGGAAATAGACTGGTACCAAAATCCAGAATTGTGACACCCAAAGGCATTTTTGAGACAAAGTCGGCAAACAGTTTTATTTTGTCAATTTGGGTGTACCGAATTCAAATCTGCAATATGCCGAGCTCTATCTGACCTCTGTTGACCTCTAGAGGTCATTGAACTTTGGGCCTATAAACATCTCAGCTGAACCCAGTTTCTCAGCTTTCTAAAGAATGAAATGTACTAAAATGATTAATGAAGTTAGCAAATGGCCTTGTTTGTTAAATGTTTGGGTGCTGAATTCATTTTTCATTTGTAAAACGACATATGACCTCTGATAACCTCAAGGTCATTAAACTTGGCCTATAGGCCTATGCATTTAACGGCATTTTTAAACTGACTTTACTCCCCCAAAAAGAATATGAACAGACAAAAAACAAATAGAAAGGAACAAATACAACATAATTAAATGCCAGTCCATGTACATGTGACTTACTTTTCACCAGAGGTGGACAGTAACGAAGTACATTTACTTGAGTACTGTACTTAAGTACACTTTTTGAGTATCTGTACTTTACTTGAGTATTTTTTTTTTTGGGCAACTTATGATTTTAACTTCACTACATATGAAGGACAAATATCTTACTTTTTACTCCACTACATTTCTATCAAGGTCCTCGTTACTATGAAGCAGTTTTGAAAGTGGATGTTTTTTCTTTTCTTTTCAAAAACGCGGTTGTTTTTTTCACAGGTGACACTGAGACACCCTAGCAGTAATCACTAGGGTCACATCACGTCCATAGACTGTATAAAATCAAGTTCAGTGATTTCTCCACAGCGTTATTTAACACAATCAGTTGATGGCAGAATGGAAGGAGGGAGTTCTTCTGGGGAATGCATGCACCCATGGCCATACCTAGAACCCATGTTTCAGTTTTCTGAAAGGATTAAAGATTTGTTTTGTTTTAAATTTTTGCTTTGTTTGCCTAAAATGAACCACATCACAGCCTACGAATACTTGTTGTCCGACCTGCGGAAGCATATGGAGGTATATAAACGCTTTATTCCAAGAGAAAGCTTGCAATGAAGTCGTATGTGCTTTAGAGCTAGCGATAATGTTGCGATAGCTATGCAGTCTGGTTAGTCAAATGACTTTCTATAGATTTGCCCACCAAGTTGCCATCGTCTTGTCCATGGCTAACGTTTACACATAGCTAGTTAACTTGGACACTGTTAGTTAGCGTGTAAAAACAGAGTTACTCTAACATGAATAATGTTAAGTTATCTGAAGTCGTTTCAGAAATATGTTTTAGCATAATCTTTCCAAATAAACAAAATGTAGAAATCTTTCTTTTCTAATAGCGTTAGCTACCCAATATAATTTCAAGTTTGAAAAGATTTTGCGAGCATGTCAGGTGGAGTTTCACTGACAAGCTAGCTTAACATTAAACCACCATGATTCCACAGGCAGATTCATATGTTCATGAATACAGAAGAAACCATTATTCGTCACATGCACACTTCAAACACAGTGAAATTCATCCTCTGCATTTAACCCATCTGAAGCAGTGAACACATGCACACACCCAGAGCAGTGGGCAGCCACACCAGAGCACCCGGGGAGCAGTCAGGGGTTACGTACCTTGCTCGAGGGCACCTCAGCCCAAGGCCGCCCCATGTCAACCTAACTGCATGTCTTTGGATTGTGGGGGAAACCGGAGCACCCGGAGGAAATCCACACAGACACGGGGAGAACATGCAAACTCCACACAGAAAGGCCCTTGTCAGCTGCTGGGTTTGAACCCGGAACCTTCTTGCTGTGAGGCGACTGTGCTAACCACTACACCACCGTGCCGCCATACATACAATTACACGTGCGCTCGCGCACGTACACACACACACACACACAAGACCTGTGAGATGGACAGTATTATACTAGTCAGTCACAACAAATTGCTGGAATTTTTTGTTTTGATGTCAGATGATGGTCTTGCATTTTTTTTTTGTCTTGCTTAAAGCAGTGTTGCTGTTGGGCAGTTATTAAGCTTGAGGTGTGGACCTGGGTTTTAATCAGGTTGGATTGTCCTTTTTATTTTCTGAGCAAGCTGCATTTACAGCAATTCCACTGTCTTCCTGATTAACATACACATACATGTGTGCACACACTGCCAGAGCTGGGTCAGAACACAACTATGCTGCTTTGTGGGGTGGAGAGGAGTGTTACAATTAAAAAAAAAAATTAAAATGACAATGGTTCTTTTTCCGTTCAGTTGTGTTTCATTTTGTAGCATTCTACCAGGTGTTTATTCTACAGGTTCCATGAGCTAGTCAATAAATCCAGTCAATTGCTTCAGAGGTATTAGGTTTTGTAAGCGTTGTGGCAATAATACAACAATGCGTTGACAGAAAATGTACTTTTAATACTTAAGTATTTTTAAAAGCAAGTACTTCAGTACTTTAACTTAAGTAAAATTTTGACTGGACAACTTTCACTTGTATCAGAGTAACATTTGGCCAGTGGGATCTGTACTTTGACTTAAGTAATGAAGTTGGGTACTTTGTCCACCTCTGCTTTTCACAATGAGAATGCCTAGGCGATCACCTTACATTACATTGCATTACATTTAGCGGTTATTGTTTATACAAAGCTACTGAAAAAAGGACAGATTCAGCAACATACAAAATGTGGGGGCATACAGGGTATACAGGTTAATCAGGGTTAGTATATATGAGAGTTTTTTTCTTTGTTGTTTGTTTTTTGTAAAGGTTTTACCCCGTTTAAAACAAAACAAAGAAAAAAACTGTAATGCAATGTTATGTAAGGTGATCGCCTAGGCATTCTCATTGTGAAAAGTAAGTCACATGTACATGGACTGGCATTTAATGTTGTATTTGTTCCTTTCTATTTGTTTTTTGTCTGTTCATATTCTTTTTGGGGGAGTAAAGTCAGTTTAAAAATGCCGTTAAATGCATAGGCCTATAGGCCAAGTTTAATGACCTTGAGGTTATCAGAGGTCATATGTCGTTTTACAAATGAAAAATGAATTCAGCACCCAAACATTTAACAAACAAGGCCATTTGCTAACTTCATTAATCATTTTAGTACATTTCATTCCTTAGAAAGCTGAGAAACTGGGTTCAGCTGAGACGTTTACAGGCCCAAAGTTCAATGACCTCTAGAGGTCAACAGAGGTCAGATAGAGCTCGGCATATTGTAGATTTGAATTCGGCACACCCAAATTGACAAAATAAGACTGTTTGCCGACTTTGTCTCAAAAATGCCTTTAACTCCTTAAATAAGCACTTTTTTGAATTTTGGTACCAGTCTAAAAGGAGCGCGCGTAATCCCGGAACTGTTTGGTTGTGGTTTGTTTATTGTAGTTTTGGTGAGAACCTGGCTCTTGTTTGTTTTTCTTTTGTTTTGGAGACCAGTGCCTTTAGTTGTTTTTTCTACTATTTTGTGAATAAAAACGGTTTCCATTTCGGCCCTGGGTCTGCCTCCTTGTCCTCCCGGGTCTTTTTGGTTTATTTCTGTTGCTTCCCCCATCCCCTAATTGCTGCGGGGAACGTAACTATATATATATATATATATATATATATATATATATATATATATATATAGAGAGAGAGAGAGAGAGAGAGAGAGAGAGAGAGAGAGGAGTGTTTAGTCTATGTCTAGTTCATATCTAGAGTGTTTATATTGTCTGTTTGAGTGTTTAGTCTGTGTGTAGTTCTTATCTAGTGTTTACTCTGTTTATATTGTCTGAGTGTTTAGTCTATGTCTTGTTCTTATCTAGTGTTTATACTGTTTATTTATACTGTTTATATTGTTTGAGTGTTTAGTCTATGTCTAGTTCCTATCTAGAGTGTTTATACTGTTTATATTGTTTGTTTTTTTCAATTATTCTATTTTTATTTATTGCATTGCCTGTTTGCACCGTGGGTCAGAGAGGACTGATATTTCATCTGTGCTGTATGTCGAGCATGTATAGCATATTTGACAATAAAGTTGACTTGAACTGTGGCGAGTCCGTCCTCCTTTATATGGGTACTTAGACATAAATTACCACTATAATGTAACTACTCATAATTTTGTTCTTGTAACGTTTGCACAAGTCAACCCCTTCATGCAGGAAATCAAGATTTGTATTTAGCACTATCTCGATTCAGTGACATTTTCTAAGTTCTGAGCAGGATATTGTTTTCACACCTTTGGGGAGGGAAAAACCCTAAAAAAAATCTGCTGAATAACTCACTTTAGTGCCAGATACGCCAGGGGCACCATCCTGCCCTCGAGGCCCTGAGTTCCCCTGAAAGAACAGTGTCACTTATTGAGATTATACCAGATATCTTCCCACACACATCAGTTTCATTGTATCTCACACACACGCTCATATTTGTTTTACATTTCGATCAAGTACCTTTGGACCGACTGGACCTTCTCGACCAGGTGGTCCCATTGGGCCTGGAGGTCCCTGAAATGAAGTCACAGATTAGTTTAGTTATTCTGTGAGTCTGTGGAGAAAAATTACACCTAAATTTCAAAATATGTCCCAACACCAAAACCCCCACAGAATTGTTGCATTCATAACTAGAAGGGCGCTCGGTAGAGTGTATACATCCACCAAGCCATGTATTATTAAAATCAAATCACCTGAACCTCGGGTAATACTAAAGCTGTACACCAAATTTCATCCAAATCCGTTCACTACTTTTTGAGTTACATTGGGAAAAGACAAAGAAACCCTGGATTCATGTACATATGCAGATTTGCATCAAAAGCTAATCAACCTTTCCTCCAAATTTCAACAAAATCCGTTTGCTACTTTTTGACATATGTTGGGAACAGGCAGTCAAAGAAATAAACGAAGGTGAAAACATAAGATTTCTTTTTCAATCTTTAAAAAAAAATCCTTTAAAAAGTTGTCTACTTAATGGGTTAATGTTACTCAAAATAGTCAAAGTCCAAAAGCTCCACTATCTAGCAGCTAGCTAACATAAACTAGCCTAAGCAGCCTCACTCTGGAAAGTTAGCAAAATTAAAACCACAAAGACCCAAAAGAGAGAAAATTTAACCACTGATTTAAGTCACACTAAGAAACATCCATCCATCCATTATCTGTAGCCGCTTATCCTGTTCTACAGGGTCGCAGGCAAGCTGGAGCCTATCCCAGCTGACTATGGACGAAAGGCGGGGTACACCCTGGACAAATTGCCAGGTCATCGCAGGGCTGACACACAGACAAACAACCATTCACACTCACACCTACGGTCAATTTAGAGTCACCAGTTAACCTAACCTGCATGTCTTTCAACTGTGGGGGAAACCGGAGCACCCGGAGGAAACCCACGCGGACACGGGGAGAACATGCAAACTCCACACAGAAAGGCCCTCGCCGGCCACGGGGCTCGAACCCAGGACCTTCTTGCTGTGAGACAACAGCGCTAACCACTACACCACCGTGCCGCCCCAAGAAAGAAACATAGTCAAACAAAACTTCTCTGTTAAACTTGTCTTGTAAATGTTAACAGTAACAACTTACAAAGCATGTTCAAGCTAGCAAGCAACAAGACAGGCTGTTTAGCGAACCACCTCAGACATTATCACATTGACTTAACCATGACTCGTTTAAAAGTGTACAAAATTCATTTAGGCACATTAATTTGCCCATTACACGTTAAATCAGTCCATACTTTTTTTTTTTTTGCTCTGAAATTTTATTGCTAGCAAACGGAATAGAAACATCAACAGATACACTGTTAAAGAAGTATAACTTTGACTGCATAAGTGCTGATCCAAAAGAGACATGTGACATCAACCACATTGAAAAGATACTAACTTTTGAACTAATACCAGGAAATGAAACCAAAATGTTGGCAAGAGTTTTAAAAAAAAAAGAAGCCAAAGGCCTCTCTAACTGGCTTTTGGTTTTGATTTTGCTAAAGTGGGGAAAAACACATATCCTTTCACTGCATCCATTGAATACACTATAATAATCATGCTCTATGAAGTCAACATCAGCCTAAAAGTCCATCCAACCATCCATTATCTGTAGCCGCTTATCCTGTTCTACAGGGTCGCAGGCAAGCTGGAGCCTATCCCAGCTGACTATGGGTGAAAGGCGGGGTACACCCTGGACAAGTCGCCAGGTCATCGCAGGGCTGACACACAGAGACACACAACCATTCACACCTATGGTCAATTTAGAGCCACCAATTCACCTAACCTGCATGTTTTTTGGGGAAACCGGAGCACATCCACGCAGACACAGAGAGAACATGCAAACTCCAGACAGAAAGGCCCCTGTTGGCCACTGGGCTCGAACCCAGGACCTTCTTGCTCTGAGGCGACAGGGCTAACCACTACACTACCATGTCACCCCAGCCTAAAAGTCATAGTCCCTCAATTGTGAACACTGGTTACAAGTTAGAGGTGTAATACTGGAAAGTTCCAGCAGGGGGCTCCAATAGGACTGCTGGAAGGCTCCAATCAAACTACACTGTACACTGTTCTCCATGAAGAGCACATTTTTTAAACCCTAATCTGACCAGAAAAAAAACTTATTTTTTCTTTAAAAAAAAAAAATTATACATACATACATATACAGATAGATAGATAGATAGATAGATAGATAGATAGATAGATAGATAGATAGAGGCACGGTGGTGTAGTGGTTAGCGCTGTCGCCTCACAGCAAGAAGGTCCGGGTTCGAGCCCCATGGCTGATAAGGGCCTTTCTGTGCGGAGTTTGCATGTTCTCCCCGTGTCCGCGTGGGTTTCCTCCGGGTGCTCTGGTTTCCCCCACAGTCCAAAGACATGCAGGTTAGGTTAACTGGTGACTCTAAATTGACCGTAGGTGTGAATGTGGGTGTGAATGGTTGTCTGTGTCTATGTGTCAGCCCTGTGATGGCCTGGCGACTTGTCCAAGGTGTACCCCGCCTTTCGCCCGTAGTCAGCTGGGATAGGCTCCAGCTTGCCTGCGACCCTGTAGAACAGGATAAAGCGGCTACAGATAATGAGATGAGATGAGATATATATATATATATAAAATATACCTGAGGTCCTTTTGCTCCCACTGGACCCGGTGGCCCTGGCGAACCTCGTTCACCCTGTTACAGTTTACAGTTTCATGACATGATAAATACTGTGTTAATAAATAGCAACACCACAGAATTAACATAGCCAGCTTGTAAAAATAATATTGTAAAAATAACTTGTAAAAATAATATAACACACACACACACACACGAGTATTTTAACTGGGATTATATAAGGATTATACTGTATGGACACGAGTGTTTTACTGGGAAATACGCCACTTGTATTTTTCATACGAGCTCCATCCAGGACATGGAGAACCAAAACTGTGACATAAATCTCTATATGTCACTCATGAGGAAATCAATTACCGGTAATTGTTTTTGATGCATTTGGTACTTTGTGAATGTGTCAATATAATAAAAAGAAAATCACATGCTGGCTTGAAGATGTGAAATTTATCTTCTTGTGTTGAAAAACTCGCATTTTTCGTACAAAATACATCGCAGATCTGAGTGATGTATTTAAATAATATTGGCTGGCTTTTTTTCATGGTATATCAGATATATTCCATTCAGCCAGCATGATATTGAACGAGTCGAAGACAAGTAGCTGAATGGAATATTCAGCTACTTACCATGAAAAATATTACCGTATTCAGCTATATACCATGAAAAAAGCCAACCGATATTATTATTATTCATACACATTTCTTTAGGGTGTTCAGCGCATCTTTCTCTTTCAAAATTCTCTCAAAATCTTCCATATTTAACGAAGCAAACCTGGCAGCCATGTTTGTTTACAAATTGCCGCAGTCGCTCGCTAGCGCCGAAGTTTTACGTCTCCGACATGTAACGTCATGTTTTCTTGACAACCATGCAATGTCGTAAACCATATTCAACGCTCATTCTCCATTGGTAGAGTGACATAATACATGTAGGATAAGCAATATGCTAACAATATTGCATGCTATCAAACCAAATGAATGAAACCCGCTAGAAGGGAATAGAAATAGTTTTTATTCCATCGAAAACGTGTCCTGTATGTACAATAATTCCTGATATTTCACTCAGATGACGTCATTCCCAGTGTTTTCCCGCTGACTAGACATGTGTTGTCAAAATGGCAAGCCAGTTCAAAATTAAAATTCTTTTGATTAACTTGCATTTTTTTTTGGATGTGTCCATATAATATAAAAGAACATTACACAGTGGTGCAAAGATATGAAGTTTATCTTCTCGCGCTGAAAAGATTTTCACTAGTTCGCATCGCATACACATGAATATGTTCACCACTCGAAGATAAACTTCATATCTTCGTGCAATATATAGTCCATCTTTTTTGACCTCTTGCAATTTTCTAGTAATGTATAAAGGAAACCAGAAATACTACTATAGCAGAATGTCATTACAGTCTTTTCTTGAATTCTAGTGTGTTTATTAGGCTCCAAACTCTTACCTGAGGTCCAGCGGGCCCCATTTCACCTGGATGTCCCCTCATTCCCTGAAACATGCAGAAATCAAAATGCAGGTAAGGTTCAATTCTCATACACAGGCACAAATACAGTCCATACTGAGAAAGGCACGTATAAACATATACATTAAAAAAAGAAACAACAACCAGTGAGCAGGGGTAGATCTACTAGTGATCAGAAGGTTGTGAGTTCCTATCCCATCATTTGGATTCTTAACCTTTAATCACTCAGCTCTGTGCTGTGATTGGTTTCTGCCTCACTTCCAAATCATTTTTGAAAAACAAAACAAAACAAACAAACAAAAAAAACCCCGATCCTCAGTAATTGGTTTCTTATGTCTAGTTTTCTGGGTGTTCAGTTTCCCTTGGCGGCTTGTTATTTGTCTTCTGGCAAGTGGACTTCTCCCTCGTTAGAGCAGTAATTACACCCAGGAGAACATTGATTAAAGATTGGAGGAGAGGGAACACTTAAATCGGCACACTCGTTTAGCTGTTCAAGTCAAGTTGTGCTCCTTTCAAAAGCTCCCCCACCCAAATGGCCTCAGGAAGATGCTAAAGATTTCTGTTTCAATGAACCACTCAGGTTGGCGTAAACAGGAAGTGCAACCCTGGCACGTTATCGACTGAATGAGCGCCACAGTTTTCCGCAATCAAGCAGTTTACCAGTAGGAAAATGAGAATGGCGTACAAGCCAAGGGAGCATCTGGGGGGATTTGGTAACCTGAAGTCAAGCACATTGGCATTTTGGAAGCATCTCTTTGCACCTGAAGATTTTTTTTCCTTCACATAAATGTTCCACTGGAAACAGAACATCCAGAGGTTCACCGCAGGCAAAGCCGAAGGCTTGTATTAACCGCCGGATTAATTACAAAGACTCAAAATAGTGCTTGGGCATGCGACCTGAAACGTGCATCTATCTACCTAAAAGATTCCATAGATCCTGCTTCCCACAAGGAGGCCACAAGAAAAACTTTCATGCAGCCAAAACGTCTCCGCAAGAACCGCCTGCCAAGATGAATAAACGTCAAATCTTAGCTGGGAGTATTTAAAGCTTTAAATTTATAGCAAAACTAACCGTCCTTGCCAAAAACCTTCACTGCTTCTAGGAAGCATGAGAGAATGTGTCTGCTGAGAAGTGACATCACATGACCAAGCTGTTCCAATCATTTTGCATTAAGAGCTCCTAAAGTCTGAGATAGATTACTGGTGGCTTTAGGCTTCTTCGGCTTTATCCGCCAGCTGTCTAGCTTACGTCATTAACCAAGCGGCGGTTTGTTTCGAATTTGTAGTAATGTACTAACTAAAGAAACTAATGAGAAATGAATGCAGAGAAGGGGTCTGATCTTGTTTCTAATGTGCTCATCATTATGAAAGGAGCTGCTCTACTACTCTACACCCCAGCAGTGTATTTTGGGAGAGTATAATCACCGTGGTGATGCTCTTATTTTGACTGGGATCAAGCTAAAAACAGGGACTTTACTAAATCAAATGACATTTAAAGCTGAAATGAGCTGAAATGCTTCCATGTGTTTAGAAAAGCAATGAAAACTGCAGGACTGCAAAACATAAAGAGAACAGCAATCCTGTGGTTGATGACCCATGATGGCAGTAACACCACTGACGATGACAGTGATGACTCCCAGGAAAGCATACAAAAAAAAAAAAAAGATGTTCATAAGGTTCAGATGGTTAACCTAC
Source organism: Neoarius graeffei (assembly GCF_027579695.1). Lineage (NCBI taxonomy): Eukaryota > Metazoa > Chordata > Actinopteri > Siluriformes > Ariidae > Neoarius > Neoarius graeffei. The sequence continues at coordinate 52,894,797 of NC_083591.1, read as the reverse complement.
CGGAATACCATTCTGTCCATCGGTTCCAGGTTCACCAACATCCCCTTTCTCACCCTGTGACGCAAACACATGACCACATGCTACATCAGAGAAAACCATCAATGTGATAATTTCTTTAAAAAAAAAAAAAAACACATTAATTGGATTTGCACAAAAACTTGATTTCAACATTTGAAAGGGAAGAGAAAGCATTGCTTAAATCATCATGAAAGAGGTTTTACAGATGAATCACTCTTCTGAGTACTATTTAAGCAACCATCTTACAGAAATACAGGACTGACATGGAAGGACGTGAACTTCAGATTATACTCTCTCTTTTGTTTAATTCAACACACTATGCTTATTTTATACAAAATGCACATCTCAGACCACTCCCACAGATAAACATCTGTTAAATTCCTGGTGAATTTTTTTAAACCTTTTTTTGTATTAAATGTATAAAGTAACGAAAAACACTTGGATGTTTGCTGTTATAGGAAAATAATTAATGACAAGCTGTGAGGCAAAGCAAAATAGAGGAGTACTTCTACCCTTCCAATAATGATACATTTTTATTTGATCAATAAAAACTTGTTTTATTTATTGCTTTTAATTATTTTTTGTAGGTTATTAATTGTGCAGATTAATTGTTGTAGGGAGATTATATAAAAACCTACATTAGCCAGCTAGACACAAAAGCCAACTTTAGCTAAGAGATGTCTGCTAATTACACTAACATCATGGATGAGAAGCAAACCCTATCCTATCCTACACAATCCTATCCCTATGCTATGCTATCCTATTCCTACACAGTCCTATCCTATCGTATCCTATCCTACCCCTATACTATCCGATCCTATCCAATCCTATCGTATCCCATCCTATCCTATCCTATTCCAATGCTATCCTATCCCTATCCCATCCCAGTGCTATCCGGTCCTATCCCATCTCATCTCATCCTATCCCAATGCTATCTGGTCCTATCCCATCCTATTGTATCCTATCCCTATACTATCTGATCCTATCAAACCATATCCTATCCGATCCCTACGCAAGCCAATCCTATGCTATCTGGTCCTATCCCATCCCATCCTATCCTATCCTTATGCAATCATATCCTATCCCATCTTCTCCTATCGTATCCCATCCTATCCTATCCCGATGCTATCCTATCCCATCCTACCCTACCGTATCCTATCCTATCCCATCCCAATGCTATCTGGTCCTATCCCATCCAATCCTATCCCAGTGCTATCCAGTCCTATCTCATCCTATTCTAGCTTATCCTATCCTATCCAATCCTATCATACCATATCCTATCTGATCCCTATGCAAGCCAATCCTATGCTATCTGGTCCTATCCCATCCTATCCCATCTTCTCCTATCGTATCCCATCCTATCCTATTCTGATGCTGTCCTATCCCTATTCCATCCTATCCTAACATATCCTATCCTATCTTATCCCAATGCTATCCAGTCCTATCCCATCCTCTCCCAATGCTATCCGGTCCTATCCCATCCTATCCCAATGCTATCCAGTCCTATCCCATCCTATCCTATCGTATCCTATCCTATCCCAATGCTATCCGGTCCTATCCCATCCCATCCCATTCTATCCCAATGCTATCCAGTTCTATCCCATCCTATCCTATCATATCCTATCCCAGTGCTATCCCATCCCATCCCATCTTTCAGGAATCCTAACCTAAAATTCTTGAAGTGTTAATTTAAGCTAGCTAATTGAGGCAAGACACAAACTTGCTTGACTTTTGATTGATTACTTTATTCCAAACTTTAATAAATTAATAAATCTTGCTGTTTGATCTTGAGTCATGTGAACTCAATAAGACACAACCTGAGTTGGGCAGTTAGGTCACATTGGCTGCATACATGACACACTGTGTAATCATAAAACATACTTGCATTTAAAATCTAGCTGACATATTGAGAGAGATCATTTACTCACACATTATTTACTCACTTACAAATTCTCAGAAATTCTCTACCATCTCTGCAGTATATATGTAAGTGCATTCGTTTCAGCTCAAGTATCTATGTACGTTTAGACACGGTGCTCCAGCACATGCTAATCGGCCTTCGACATCCAGGAAATAAACTACACTCCTGCTCACAGAACCACACACACCTCCAGTTCAGCCTGTCAGGTTTACCCATAAAGCAGTGCACAAAGAACAGGCCCTTTATGAGGTTCACCACATGGACCTGTGCAAAATCAACACACCCTGTCATTTAGAAAATTAGAACCTGGTGGGGACTTGAGGCAAGATTGTAATAGCCGTAAATATTGAGGAAAACAAGTGTTGGTTGTGGCCAGAGAGGTCTGACCACAGGGGAGTGTGAGAACTTGGCAGGACAGGACTCTGATGATGGAGAAGATAGCACCTCCAAATGAGATGCTCCAATTACAAAGTTAGTTTACCACAATCTACTGTAAATATTTACAATCACACTTCATTACTTTTTTCAAAGACTTCTTATCACATGATTTTTAGCCCTACTATAGTGAGATGTTAGTTGATATGTTCTTCTTCTTCTGACTGTTCCCATTAGGGCTTACCACACTGGATAATGTCCCTCCATCTCCTCCTGTCCTCTGTATCTTTTTCTGTAGCACCAACTGTCCTCATGTCCCCCTTCATCACATCCATAAATCTTATCTTTGCTCTTCCTCTTTTCCTTCTACCCGGCAACTCCATTTCCAGCATTCTTCTCCCAATATACCCTGGATCTCTCCTCTGTACGTGTCCAAACCATCTCAATCTCGCCTCTCTCACTTTGTCTCCAAGCCATCCTACATGTCCTGTCCTTCTAATATACCTACTCGTTTCTAATCCTGTCCAACTTTGTCACTCCCAATGAACATCTCAGCATCTTCAGCTCTGCTCCCTCCAGTTCAGCCTCCTGTCTTTTGTCTCCAAACCATACAACATCGCTGCTCTTACTACTGTCTTATCCACCTTCCCTTTCACTCTTGCTGGTACCCTTCTGTCACAAATCACTCCTGACACTCTCCTCCTTCCATTTCAACCTGCTTGCACTGTCTTCTTCACTTCTCTTCCATATTTACCATTACTTTGTACAGTTGACCCCAGATATTTTAACTCATCTGCTTTGACCACCTCTGTTCCTTGTAACTGTACCATTCCACTGTCCTGAGTATGACTTTAAACTGCAACTGGTGGTGAGTCTCAAGTCCAGGAGGACTTGAATACTGGGGAAAGTGGAGCTACCCCTTAAATCACCATTGTTCCCAGGTCCACTCTGACCCGGAGTGGTAGCACCTGCCTAGGTTCCATTTATGGGTTAAATAGTACATCACCAATAAGGCGTTGGTAGCAGGGCACTTTTCAGTGCCATGGGGCAGATGAACCCAACAGGGTCAATGGCACACCACCAAATGGTATGTGGAAGAGCCACTCCAATGGCCAACAGATGGCATTACCTGGCAAGTCAGTTGTCACTGTGGCGCAACTTCCATACCCGTCAGGTCTGTGGCACTTTTGTGCACCACTTGGCATCAGGCCTGGAGGTCCAGAGAGACACCACGATGGGGGCGTGACATCGTTTGTCTTATCTTACTGTGCAAGACGCTTCATTAGGAAAGGAGAATTACATGTGTCCCATCTGCATTTCTGCACATCCTAATGAAGCAGTCATCATTGCTAGCGATGGACAGCTGCTGCTGATGATGATGATGATGACCATTCCATTGTCTTCACCCTCATTCACGCACATGTACTCCATCTTGCTCCGACTGGCTTTCATGCCCCTTCTCTCTAATGCATACCTCCATGTCTCTAGGTTTTCTTCCACTTGCTCCCTATTCTCACTACAGATCACAATATCATCTGCAAACATCACTGTCCATGGGGCCTCTTGCCTGGTGTTGTCTGTCAACCTGCCCATTATCATCGCAAACAAGAAAGGGCTTAGGGCTGAGCCCTGGTGCAATCCAACATCCACCTGAAATGCTTCCATCATTCTCACTACAGTCACACTGTCCTCATATATTTGGACAGTTAATTGGTATGTCTATCAAAATTTAAAAGTTGCCAACATAGCAGTTATCATCATCATCAACAAAGCAAAAGCTTGGCGTAATTTGTGTTCAGAAGTAATGTTAATAATGATGCACATAGTTCCTGGTATTCCGAATCAGGTTGCACACCTTCTTAAGTCGTTTTTCTCGGCTCAACATTCAGATTATTAAAAAGTTATTTTATTGTTAAACAGACGTCCAGTTCACATCTCTGAAATTGTGTGATGGGGTTTTCCGATAGCGTCAAAATGATGTTCTTTAAAGACAAGCTAAAAAAATGTGCACTTGATGACCCAGATCTTATTTTGTTTTCTTTCTTGTCCAATCTAATACAATGTAACGCAAAAGTGACCCCACCTACTTCGAGAAACCGACAATTATCCTCAGGTGACAATAAAAAGCACAACAGATTCCAATATGTGGTCATGTATTTTCCTGCTTAAAGTAAACCAACATTCAGAACCCAGGTGAGAAAAAATAAGTACACCCTTCCTACAATCATTAGCAATCAGGTGTTAGTACATTACACTACATTAATGGCATTTAGCAGATGCTCTTATCCAGAGTGATGTACAATGTACCTAGAGCAGCCCGGGGTTAGGTGCAATGCTCAAGGGCACTTCAGCCATTCATGCTGGTCCAGGGAATTGAACCAGCAACCTTTTAGTGCCAAAGCTGCTTCTCTAACCATTAGGCCATGGCTTGCCCGTTCTTCAGCACAAGGAGTTCATTGCTCAGGAGTTCATCAAATGCATAAGATTAGTTCATCATCAAGGAGCGTTAAATATCACTTGATGCAGCACATCATATTTTAGATTTTGCTTACATTATGTTATTTAATATTAGATAATGGTATTCCATAGTTTGAGTGTATTTATGGCCAAAAAAATATACATTTCAGCATGAAATATTACAGATAATTAGCATAATAACCTACGGTACTGAGGGCGCTTACTGCAATAATCTAACTATACGCTGCAATAATACACAAACTTGACCAATTTGCTAGTTAATTCACACTCTATTGATTTCAAATATGTATACCTTTGAGGACGATAATGAAGCCCCATGAAGCCACTTCACCACCCAAAAACTGTCACTTTACCAGCCTAACATGAGTCCCAGCCCTGATGTTCATATCCTGTTATAGCTCTCACTGTGCTATACAAAGCTTTCAAACACTTTAAGATTAACTCACATATAATTAGAGCTTAAACCTGGAAAGCTGGAAAATACGCTACATTTTTACATGCTATAAATGAAAGCCAAAATGTCACTCGAGAAATTACATGCGCGACTACAGCACGCATGTGTCCTAATTGGAAAGCGAGTAGGAACTTTGAGGCAGCCTGTTATTAAGATCTAAAAAATATGCTACGCCCATGACAGCCAGGCACAGAGATATCTATAAGATTCTTCATTTCGCTCACTTTCGCATACCCTGAGTGCCAAATTACAAGCCATATTCATCCTGAAACCTTGGGGGAGGCTTCAGAGGGACCCTCCTTTCCAACGAGACGCCGGTCTGTGGTCATATCGCCTAGGTTCAAAAATAGCATCGGTATTCCTGGCTACACTTGTTTGCAATGTGTCAGAGTGGCACATGACGGGTGAACATGTTTACACCGAGCTACCTGGGGAAAATTAATCATAATTGAAAAAGGAAAAAAAAACCTTGCAAAATCAGCAGCAAACATACCTAAATATTTACAATCTTATGTCTTCACAACACTTATCATCAGTGTGTTCTGGTTTTATTTAGCAGTATGACGGTTAGTTTGAATGATTTGTCCATCATACTTTGATTTTTATTCACATTTTGTGCAGTTTGCATAATCAACAAACCTTGCTCAGGGAATTAAGATCAAAAGTTACATCAGTTATCATGCAGGGAAAGTTCCTGGGATTCAGAATCGGGTTGTGCACTTACTCGAGTCAATGTTGTGCTTTCCTTATTTGGATTATTAAGATGGAGTACTCAGAAAAGCTACGAACACCAATCACAGAGATGGCATGCTAACTACAAACACTATAAGTGAATGCTAATAAAATAACATTACATTATTTAGCAGACGCCCTTATCCAGAGTGATGAACAACAAACCCAGAGGATACCTGATGAGCAGTTGGGGATGAGGTGCCTTGCTCAAGGGCACTTCAGCCATTCCTGCTGGTCCAGGGAATCAAACCAGCAACCTTTTGGTCCTAAAGCTGGTTCTCTAACGTTTAGGCCATGACTTCCTCCGATATTACAGTGTTAGAATAATATGTATAGGTACACTACCGTTCAAAAGTTTGGGGTCACCCAGACAATTTTGTGTTTTCCATGAAAAGTCACACTTTTATTTACCACCATAAGTTGTAAAATGAATAGAAAATATAGTCAAAACATTTTTCTGGCCATTTTGAGCATTTAATCCACCCCACAAATGTGATGCTCCAGAAACTCAATCTGCTCAAAGGAAGGTCAGTTTTATAGCTTCTCTAAAGAGCTAAACTGTTTTCAGCTGTGCTAACATGATTGTACAAGGGTTTTCTAATCATCCATTAGCCTTCTGAGGCAATGAGCAAACACATTGTACCATTAGAACACTGGAGTGAGAGTTGCTGGAAATGGGCCTCTATACACCTATGGAGATATTGCACCAAAAACCAGACATTTGCAGCTAGAATAGTCATTTACCACATTAGCAATGTATAGAGTGGATTTCTGATTAGTTTAAAGTGATCTTCATTGAAAAGAACAGTGCTTTTCTTTCAAAAATAAGGACATTTCAAAGTGACCCCAAACTTTTGAACGGTAGTGTAACTGTAAGGGAAAACATTTGACTTGAAAAGTAGACCTGTTTTGCCACTACACACAGCTACAGTTATACTATTCGGTGATTTATTAGGTACAGGGGTGATAGCGTTCCGGCGCCGCGCCGGATTTCCGGCGTACTGTGGCTGGGGAAAAAAAAAAAAATCTAGTTCACCCATTGTCCTGTGTCATTCTGAGATGCGCAGATAGACAGTAAAGGGAATTCGGAATTCCCTTTACTGTCTATCTGCGCATCTCAGAATGACACAGGACAATGGGCGAACTAGATTTTTTTTTTTTCCCCAGCCACGGTACGCCGGAAATCCGGCGCGGCGCCGGAACGCTATCACCCCTGTAGATATCAGGTGCTAACAGGAATTATTCTATCCACATTCACTGGATATGAGCAATCACGCGCTCTGATTGGCTACTCTACTATTAGGATATCAGCTCATATACTGTGAGTAGAGAAAAACAAAACAAAATGGCGGAGCATGTTGCTGAACCAACCGAGGACGAAATAAAAACTCTACTCGAAAACAAAACCCCCCAAAATACAAAAAAAGCAACAAAATATGGAATGAAAATATTTGATGGTAAGAACGTATCTTTTTTTTATTTTTCAAAAATTATCATCATCACATTTTTCACAAATTGCTCCTGTCATTTCACCGGTTTGTTTACATTCTAAGCGGAAATGATTTTGTCGGACGTTCTGTATAAAGTTTTTATTTATCGAATTTGCAAAAAATACAAATAAAAATGCTCTGTTTCTCAAAATCCAGTGAATGTGGATAGAATAAAACGGTTACTCCACTCAATTTCATCATACACGGCTGATAGCCAATGTACGACTCGATTTCATAGAATAACTGTTAAATAATTTACTGTTCCTGGATGTTCCACAACATTCGGTGCACCTATCAAAAAGTCAAAGTCCCTCCCGCACCAGGACCTGGTCTTCCCAAGCAGTCTCCTGTCCCAGTACTAACCAGTCTTTTGAGGCACACTGGGCAGTGCCGATCTTGGTTTCTATAGCCCTTGGCCTCTCGCTGATTATGTAGCTAGAGTTACATATCTGGTATCAGTGTACCTATAAATGGATAAAAAGTATCCATTTAAAGGGCTGATGACACGAACATGACTCTATGCAATTTCTTAAATAAACTATACAACATGGCAAACATGTTAGATTTCTGTTATAATTACGTGAAAAGAAGCTGTTGTTACACAAATATCCAACTTTTAATTGCACAGCGCAAGAAACCTGGGTCCGTGGCTCGCAGCCATGTTGTGACGTCAGCGGAAGAACACGTTGCGGTTCACTGGCTGTTCTACTCTGGTTCTACTCGATGGAAATGGCGCATGAAAACGCCGGTGAACTCTCTAGTGCTAGCTCTTCCTCTTCTGGGAGTCTAGAATTGTGTTGATCTCTTCCGAATAGAATCTATGATAGCCTACCCTCTTTACCCTTTGCCTCTCGTTGCTAGGCGGCAGTTACATGAAAGCCGCAAGCTTTCACAAGCAAATACATGACTGATATCACGCCGACTTTATGATTACATTTATGATTATCATGTAGAATCTATAGCTCTACGTACCTTTATCTTATGTCGTTTCACAACACATGTTCTGACAGGAGGACTGTCTTTGGATCCGGCATAGCTACTAGTAGACCCCCTCCGGAATACTGGCAGTGTTGCCAGATTGGGAGGATTCCCGCCCAGTTGGGCGGTTTCAAGTGCATTTTGGTGGGTTTTGAACATATTTTGGGCTGGAAAACTTCAGCAGTATCTGGCAGATACTGCTGACGTTTTCCAGCCCAAAATATGTTCAAAACCCACCAAAATGCACTTGAAACCGCTCAACTGGGCGGGAAACCTCCCAATCTGGCAACACTGTGTAGGCACTGCTGATTGTAGTAACACACGTTTGTGATGAACTGAACACCCAAGAGATTCTTTTAAGCTGGGAAGAGTGTCAAAACAATCCAAATCGAAGTGTTCAGAGCACAGGACGGATGTTGGTGAGGGCTCCCACTTGTCACGAGTGCGCCTGACTTGCTTCACCCACTTCGCATGCAGCTCGGGATCTCTGGGAAACTTGAATAAACTTACCCCATCCTTGTGGGTTTTGGAGCAAAAGCCGGCAACACAACACGAAGGCATAATAACTAATATATATATATATATATATATATATATATATATATATATATATACCGTAAAATACCAAATAATAGCCGAGTTCCAATTAACCGCCGAGTTCCCTTTAACGGCCGGGTGTACGCGTGTGTTGTGACAAATAAAGGCTGGTTCCGAATACTCGCCGGGGTCTAAAAAAAAAAAAAAGCGTCCGAACGTTCTATCTAGAATCTTGAGGCCCAGCACTTTTCTGGTTTTCTGGTGTTTAAACGATTTTGCATTGCATAGTTTTCTACCGAAACAATATGAATGAATGAATGAATGAATGAAATTATTTCTATAATACTGTTTACAACATTTTGTTACGTGATAATAAACATGCCATTTCAATGTTATAATCTTGGTCTACCGTAATATTTCTTGAGGAATGCAACTCCGTAACTTTTGACAGATGTCTTAGCCACCCCTTTGGTTATACCCAACGAAAGCCAGCGTGTGTGGTGACATTGAGGACTGCGGGTTTCCAAGGTTGGACTGCTGCTTCTGTTAAACGACCTAAATTGCCGCATGCATGCGTCAAAGCACACACTGAGTTTTATTAAAGACCTTATACCATTTCACTTGCCCTTACCCATTCGGATCTGGAAGACGCTTTACAAAAAAGGTGAGAGCGTTCTAACATGCATTTCAGTCTGCTCGCGGCCAATCTAATCCAAGGGGCCTTTTCAACAAGCAATCTGTCGTGCAAGTTGGGCAGAAGCACGCGTCAGGCAGGCAACATGTAGGCCTACAAGTCAGTAACCTATTCAACTAACTTTCATCCGAACTTTAAGTTTTCTACGGGGTCGAGCCACCGTACCAACTCACTCGGGGAATAGGCTCATATCGGCCAAATAGGGAGACGTCTTGGAGAGAAACGTGATGCAAGATGACAGTATGTAGCCACTGCAGGTCACTTATTTTTCAGCATAAGAAAAAACCCTTTGGTTTGACACTTCGCACCCTAATTATGTTGCTTCAACGTCGCGCCCTCCATGCAATTTCAGATTGACAGACATCGCGAAGCGCAAAGGGTGGAGGCTGCATGGGTGAGGGTGATAGCAAGTGACCATAACTTTGCAGAGTAATTAAATCACAGTGCTGCGCACAGACAATGGTGTGGTTTCTTGATTATTTTGTAAAGCATGCGCTTAACTAGTCATTAACAGGAAAAGGTGTGTGATTTATCCTTTATCCACCCCGACTGTGCCATGCGAAGATGCATTCTGCGTCTTCAAAATTCCCCGAAGTCGGCACCGTGCTATCTGTAATCTAACTCTAAACAAACTGTAAGTTATACTGGTTAAAAGTAGGCCTATCTGAGAATGATTTTTTCCCCGTTTTGAGGTAGATTTTGGGGAAGGTATTTGTGAAGAAGGAATTAATCGCCTGTTCCAAATAGCCGCCTAGTCTCTAATACACGCCGGGTCTCTTACGTGATTGAGACAAATAATCGCCCGGGCTATTATTTGGTATTTTACGGTATATATATAAATAATGTATAATAATAATACTAATAATGATAAACTGAACACCTGTCGCATCAACAACAAACTGGTAAGTTAGGAGGAAGGTTCTTTCGCTGACGTCATATAGCTCCTCCTCCTTCTCCTCCGTCTCCTGGGTGCTGCAGCCCCGTCACATTTGCCCAAATAGCCGCGTTTTTTATCATAACTTGTAAAATAGGCGCCTTCGTGAATTAATATATGGATCATCGGGAATTACTTTTTATGTTATAAAACATCGCCAAAGATGTCAAAAACGTGTCATCAGCACTTTAAGGGTTATTCATAAAAAATAAATTAAAAAGTGTTCAGAATTATTGGCAAACTATGAATATACAAGGATGAAACCAGCATAATCAGTTTTGTAATGGTATCCACAACTCCACAGTACCCTGTTATTGATTATTTTCCTAGAACAGCACGCCTCAGTATTTAGCTAGTACTTTTCCATTCATGAATAGGCTACAGTCCGTAATTGTAAACCTACAAGTGGTACCTGATATGAGTCTGGATACAGTGTAGTCCAATATGCACCTAATAAAATGGCAGCTTGTTGCGCTCCTGCTCTAGACAGTGCTACCAAACCCCCTTTCATTATTGTAAAAAAAAAACATCCCAAGCCTATGCGACCTTAAGTCTTTGATAGTCAGAGACCTCACACAAAGCACACGCTACTCAAACACAACGTGGAATAATTGCACCCTGCGCCACCCTTTTCCTCTCAAATCATTTCCACGCACGGACTCCAGAGCACCAATTACGCAGCTTTTTACGAGAGCTGCAGTCTTGCGAGTGTTCGCATGAGGAATCTTTTTACACAAGGAAATCCTGTTGCATTTTGCCTTTTGGAATGTACTGCTTAACATGATCGTGCATACCAAATTGTACAAACACAGGAGCAAGCTTGTGAGCTTGAGTTGACTGGGCGGTTGAGTTTACTGGCCTTGAGCATACGCTCCCAAACCCTGTGATTACAGAGCTTTTTCAGCGGCAACTGAGCCAGCTGGGCCCCTGCAATCCCAGCCCGGGTCGAACATCATTTATCCAGCGTGCCACATCAAACCATACCACGGTTAGCTAATCACCTACTACAGCCTGCAACATGGTTACGGGAAGCCAGGAGGAGATATGTGGTAGGGTTTCTGATCTAGGAGTGGAAGCCAAAATGGGAAGGTGCAGGGAGAGGGTGGAGAAACAGCCACATGAGACTAATATGGACAGAAGACAAGATCGGCCTACTGATCCTCACATGTCATTCCATTCACCACGAGTGTACTGTTTACTCAAGTGCCTTTAAATGGTTTCGCCTGGCTGACACAAAGCAGTCATTTAGACAGGTCTGGGATTCTTTGGACAGCCTGTGTTAACATTTTTGGTTAAGAAACAGGCTCAAGTTAATACTGTAGAGAAAGAAAATCTAAGTAAGACTCAAATGATTTATTTTATACGCAATGAAAGAACATAACATAATATATTATATGGACATGAATGTTTTACTGGGAAATACACCACTCGTATTTTTCATATGTGCTACATCCAGGACATGGAGAACCAAAACCATGACATAAATCAAAACTCTATATGTCACTCGTGAGGAAATCAATTAATCGTTTTGATAAATTTGGGTACTTTTTGTTTGTGAATGTGTCTATATAATAAAAAGAAAATCACACGTACGCTTAAAGATATGAAGTTTATCTTCTTGTGTTGAAAAACTTGCATTTTTCATACGAAATACATCATGGATCCGAGTGACATCCATCCATTATCTGTAGCCACTTTATCCTGTTCTACAGGGTCGCAGGCGAGCTGGAGCCTATCCCAGCTGACTACGGGCGAAAGGCGGGGTACACCCTGGACAAGTCGCCAGGTCATCACAGGGCTGACACGTAGACACAGACAACCATTCACACTCACATTCACACCTACGGTCAATTTAGAGTCACCAGTTAACCTAACCTGCATGTCTTTGGACTGTGGGGGAAACCGGAGCACCCGGAGGAAACCCACGCGGACACGGGGAGAACATGCAAACGACAAGATTGAATGGAATAACTGTTTTATTCCATCCACATTCACTGGATTTTGAGAAACAGAGTATTTTTTTTTTTAATTTTTTTGCAAATTTGATAAATAAAAACTTTATACAAAACATTCGACAAAATCATTTCTGCTTAGGCGGAATTCTGAAAACCTGCACGAATTGACTTTAGTGTTGGTTTTTTGTAGAAAGCACGGTTTTGCTGTTATGCTGAGGTATAGAGTAGTTTTAGACAATTATTTAATTCTTTCTTGGACATTTCAGTTCTGTAATTTTCAAACTTCCTTGAGTTTTTGAACCAGTCTAAAAAAAAATCAAAAAATTTTAATGCTTAAAGATAAAGAATGTAAACAAAGCGGTGAAATGACAGGAGCAATTTGTGAAAAATGCGATAATAATAATTCTTGAAAAAAAAAGATACGTTCTTAATCCTTTCATTCCGTATTTTGTTGCTTTTTTTTGTATTTTTTGGGATTTTGTTTTCGAGTAGAGTTTTCATTTCATCCTCGGTTGGTTCAGCAACATGCTCCGCCATTTTGTTTTGTTTTTCTTTACTCACAGTATATGGGCTGATATCCTAGTAGTAGAGTAGCCAATCAGAGCGCATGATTGCTCATATCCAGTGAATGTGGATAGAATAATTCCTGATATTTCACTCCGATGACATCACTCACAGTGTTTTCCTGCTGACTAGATGTGCGTTGTCAAAATGGCGAACCGGTTCAAAATTAAAATTCTTTTGATTAACTTGTGTATTTTTTTTTTGTGGATGTGTCCATATAATATAAAGAACATTACACAGTGGCGTGAAGATATTAAGTTTATCTTCTCGTGTTGAAAATATTCACTGTTCTAAGATGAACTCCATATCTTCGTGCCACTGTGTAACATCCTCTATATACAACAGCTCATGTTCGCCAATGACTTGCTGACCTTTTATTGTCATCGACGTGATACATCATATACTGTATGTATCCATTTCCATTAGTCTGTATTAGAGCCCTGCACTCCCGCGGGAGTCCCGCGGGATCCGCCGCAAAGCAGTGCAGCGCGGGACAAATTTTGAAAGCTCATTGCGGGCGCGGGCGGGACCGGAAGTGCACATATGCGCGCGCGCGGGAGCGGGAGTGCACATATGCGTGCACAGGCGGGAGCGGTGATAAGCTGCAGTCCGGCTAACTAAAAACGTGCTTGAAATAAAATTTATAAATTATTAATTTATGTCTATCATATATAATTTGCGCTGGATATTTTATTTGGCATTAATAAAAACACTTTAAGATGCCTAAATTTGCAGAGAAAGTCAGATTGCCAGATTGAGTGAGAAATGGCATCTTAAACTTGCCATTGATCACCCTAAGGGGAAATTCTTTGATCACTCTAATGACTCGCAGTTCACACCCAGCTAGCAAGAGAATCATGAGTGAATTGATTTACTTGTAGCGTTAGTCTACAACTCTAATCAGAGAGACAGGTTACACAGTGATGGTAGGCTTGACTCAATGCTATCCCAGAAATCCTTCCTGTAATATGCAAATTTGGCTGTCCAATCAGAGGCGGCCAAATTTGCATATTACAGGAAGGATTTCTGGGATAGCATTGAGTCAAGCCTACCGTCACTGTGTAACATGTCTCTCTGATTAAAGTTGTAGACTAACGCAAGCAGTAAATCAATTCACTTCTTTTACTAGCTCTGCTTTGCAATAAAAAAAAAACCATTGGTACAAAGCAAGCCCATTCACTTTTTTATGCTGATCAGAGAATTACAATGGTTTCTCATGTGATTAAAAATACGCGATTTGCGATTAAATATTTTAATCGTTTGACAGCACTAATTATTATTAGAGATAGTACATGCTGAATTCAGAAACAAGGTAAACAATAACAAATGTGAGCTGTAGATATTTATGCTCAGATCCACTCAAAGTAGGGGGCGGGGCACCATCACGCTGTGTCAAGACAAGAACGTTCCTGAGAAATAACGCGAACATCTGCATCATGCGGGATTTGCGGGCGGGAGCGGGACAAAATATGGCAGGCGTGGGTGGGAGCGGGACTGAAAATCATAATTTTTTTGTGGGCGCAGGCGGGAGCGGGACTGAAAATCATAATTCTTTCCGGGCGCGAGCGGGAGTGGGACTGCACAATGCGGGCGCGGGCGGGAGCGGGACTGAAAAATCCGACCCGCGCAGACCTCTAGTCTGTATTAATGCACTTAACTAGCTAACTAGCTCTTTATCCATTATTACATTACTAAAAAGCTACCATTTTTTAGTCTCTTCAATAAGACGAATCTGGGTCACTTTAATGAGGCTCGTGCAGTTTAGTATATTTGCATTACAATATCAACTGTGAGACAAATCTCAGCTTACAACACACATGTCTTTAATAAAATACTTATTCAGAGTACAATTAGGACTGGATTATGGAGTCATCCTTAAATACGAAGATTTGTGGATTGCAGTTTTTACATTTTTCCCCCCTTATTTCATTGCCAGCAGCGGTTAAACTGTAAAGCATGTGTTCAACTTTTGACTGGCAGCTCAAAACATTTCTGAATAGAAAGACCAACTTCTAAAAATATTCATTTCAGGATAAAGACCAAGCGTTCCTCTCTGCTGTGCAGGATTTTTTTTTCATTTACTCTTCAGGGAAAAAAAAGCTAAAAGATCACATCTTTTAACCAGACCCATATAACATTATATATATTAAAAAAAAAAAAAAAAAGATTAACCATTACACTTTGGTGTGCAATTTAATAAAATCCATTTACTAGTAAGTCTGCACAAGTTAATAGGGCAGTAAATGGAAGGATCTTAATTTTCACTACACACGCAGGAGCTCTCCTTGATGCAGATGCTGCGACAGATGCAAGGAGTTGAAAATAGATTTGGGTGAAAGACGCCACATGTGCAACTTAAATACGGCCATTCACATCCAGCTCGTTATAATTTCAAAACACCCGCCTACTCCGATGGTCACTCTTAGTTGATGTGCTTATTTTTACTCAAAACAAACATAACTAAAAAAAAATCTTTGGAGGTGAAAGGTTTTGAGTTTTTTTTTTTCTTGGGCTTGAACACCCAGCCGTCTGTCAATGTTTTGACTTCAAACATACATTTAGCAAAGTGTAGCAAACTACACTAGAAAAGCCTGCACACAAAAATGTGTCATCTACTTAGCATACTCTGTGTGTTCTGCTGCTGAACAGCTCAAGGATGTCCGAGAGGGAGAAGAAAAAGTGCAACCGCAAATATGCGCCAAGAGCCGAAAATAAATCTGTATAGTCTTTCTTAAGAGAGCTACTCATGTGACATTCAGTAACTACAAGAAGCGTGTTATGTCAGAAGATATGTTGCTTGTTTGTAATACAAAATCTAGACGTTCTAGTGCAACGAGGACAGGTGTGTGTGTGTGTGTGTGTGTGGAGTGAGATTAGTAATCATGGTGAAGAAAACAAGCCTTTTGCATCCTGTGATTAGAGATACTACTGTACCTTCAGTCCAACTCGTCCTGGAAGTCCATCATTTCCAGGTATCCCAGGCTCCCCCTACATCGAAAACATAGTTTATTTAATGTCAGTTTCCTCCTTGACCCAAAGCAAAAACATATTCTGCTTACAATTATCTTTAAAAACAGGGCTTTTATCCTAGTTTGCACATCACTGAACATTTAAAATAATAGCAGCCATAGTACAACCCTGGGTAAGCCATAGTAACCATGGTACAACCATAGTTATACCAGTGGTGAACCAGTACTATTAGAGCTGGGACTTGAGCTCAGCCAAAACATAGCCAGATGCACCAAAACAGTAACAGGGCAAAGGATTTTATAAGCGATTAGCGGCAGACTGCGCCGTTGTGTGTAGCTGTTGATGTTGATTTTAAAAGTAACTCAGTAAATTACACAGGGAAATGAATATTTAAGTCTGAGTGAAAAACACTGTAGCGAACGTGCAGCATGGAAGAAGAGTCTGGAGACAGAAATCTTAGTTTCTCGGTCGTTAGCCTGGAGCTCTCGATAGCACTGGCTTGACCGCTTTATTAGCGTTCGCTAACACTACTGATGAACGCTATACCAGCTGGAAGGTGACTTCACTGCTCTCGCTGACGGCACTGACTCACAGTTAAGCTTGCGTTGGCCTTCGAGCAGGCCGATGGTGAAAAATCTTTGGTCCCTCCTACGATAAATCAAAATCTGATTGGTTAATTCATCTGTCACTTCCTACATAAACATATACTGCCATGGCCTTATGTCCTGGCAATGAAGTCCTACCCAATGAGTGAGCAGCTCTAAACTCTTCTCAGCCTAGACACAACAAACAAACAAATCTCACTGGATAACTTGATTTTAATGTTTTCAGGACAGTAACCTTTTCATTTCCGAAGCAAATTTGATAGAAAATGAGGGCAAATTAGAATTAGAAGAGAATAATTATAATGAAATTATGAAAGAATGAAAGAAATTAAATATAACATTTAAAATGCTGATATGTTTGGGCCATTTCTGAAGGCCTGGAAGGCCCTGATGTTTCCCCTCCGAGTTATACCATTGTAGTCATGATAAAACTACAGTTAAACCAAAGTTATCATAGTAAACCCAAAGCTGAACTCTATAAACCATGGAAAAATGTCAAATGACCAAATGACACATATATAAAGACAAACACTGTGCAAAAGTCTTAGGCACCCTATTTTTTTCTATACAAACTTTGCCATAGATTTCTATTTTATGACTTCTACATTATCGTGTCAAAACATCATAAAAACATTTTAGAGTTCCAAACGTTCGGTTTTTTCCAGCACAAAATTAAATGCGACAGAAAAAAAATGTTTGCATCTGAGATCTGAGCAGCAAATTACATAAGAGATCACTTTTCAGATTAAAAAAAAAACATAATGAAGGCTAATGGGTTTTGGTGCAAAATGAAGACGTGAGTGTAACAGTCAAATGGCCCTTTTCCACTACCCTTTTTCAGCTCACTTCAGCCCGACACGGCTCGCATTTTGACTACCTCAGAGCAGCACGACTCAGCTCGCTTCAGCCCTACTCAGCACCCAAAACTCGCACGGTTTTGGAGTGGGGCTGAAGCGAGCCAAACCGAGCCGAGTGGGGCTAGGGGCGTGAGGATACACTCCCCTGTGCACTGATTGGTGAGGAGGAGTATCCTCACATGCCCACACACGCCCCACGAGCACGCTGGGATCTGTAAACACCCTAAACCCGGAAGAAGAATTACAAATTACGAGAATTTCTGAAGCCTTATGTGCCTCACCTCATCTATACGCTCTTGCCAGTATCTGTTGGCATTGTCGGTGACAACAAGCCACAGCACCAAGACCAGCAACACTAACAACTCCATGTCCTCCATG
Source organism: Neoarius graeffei (assembly GCF_027579695.1). Classification (NCBI taxonomy): domain Eukaryota; kingdom Metazoa; phylum Chordata; class Actinopteri; order Siluriformes; family Ariidae; genus Neoarius; species Neoarius graeffei. Next base: position 52,876,857 of record NC_083591.1, on the reverse strand, counting down.
TTTATTGTTTACTATCCGGGTCGTGAGACGACCACTTAAAAGGTCACTGATGTCACTGTTTGCGCAGCCTAACGACATCACGTGACGTCCACCCACTTTCGCTAACTCCACCCAATGTGTCCACCCACTTCCAGCCAGCACGGTTCAGCGCGGTTGTAGTCGAAATGCAACTCCAACAGCCCCGCTCAGCTCGACTCAGCACGGCACGGCTCAGCCCGACTCAGCCGCGTTTGTAGTGGAAAAGCGGCAATAGTGTCCAGAAGAACTGTGGCTGGTTCTGTAAGATGCTCAGTAAAACCTACAGATCATTTCCGCATAAAACTGCACTCACTGGACCTGAGACAACTTTTTTTTTTTAAAGCAAAGGGTCGTCTCACACCAAATATTGACTTTGTTTCATTTATTACGGTTTACTGTTTATAGTATTTTTTAATGTTGAAACATTTCATTTCATTATTTCTGGTCGACAGCATTTCTTTACATGTGACTAAGTCTTTTGCACAGCACTGTATATGGGTCATTCTAGAATTCGAGGTACATTTCACGTCTCCAAGATAAACTTTCGTTATTTTCCACAAAATAAATCTTTATTGAATCAGTTTTGAACAATAATGCAAATTATGACAAACTGTCACCAATAGCAATGCTTGATCTACATTTTAGACCCAATTTATCCATAAAACATTGACTAAATGACTCCCACCCCTCCCCCCACATTACTGGCCGTCTTTGACTCCTGATTCATCCATTCAACTCGAATAAACAGGAAGTGATTCAGTCTAACAATCTGGTTTTTGGGGGCTGATTCTACTAACTGTTATAAAATCAATTGCATAGAAAGTCTATTTTCTGTATTATGTGAAATTTCAGTCATAAAAAATATATTTTTTATCCGTCCCAATGTTCTCGTCAACTCTGCTAACTCTGTTATCAAACCGCATACAATCCACAAAGACTTTTAATAATACGCATCACACCTGCACCGAGTGATGTCACTTCCTCTGACGGGAAACTTCAGAAAGGCAGTGAGGTGTGTTATGTTATGTTTCTTCTCTCATTAATTTAAACAAACTGTTGAGGATTTTACACCAACAGTAGATTAATTATTCGTCAAATCTGTTATTGTGATATTGGAGTAAATCTTTGGCTCATTTTTTAAAAAACAATAATACGATTAAAATTAAAAAAAATTCTGTTTTATACATGCCATGTGGTTAGATTAGATTAGATTAGATAAAACTTTATTGATTCCTTTGGGAGGGTTCCCTCAGGGAAATTAAGATTCCAGCAGCATCATTACAGATAAACAGAGAAAAGAAATAGAGAAAAAACTTCTAGATAAATTAAATTAAATGAAGTATTTATATATACAAATATAAAAAGAATAAGATATGGGGAAGAGAGGAAGGGGGCAGCAGGAGAGATATGTGGTAGCTAATTTGAGGTTAGCATGGGGAGTTAAGACACAAAACGGTGGAAAATGTCAACTCTGTTATCATCAGTTCTGTTAATGAATTGCCCAGTTCAACGATAACGGAGTTGACGGTGACGAAGAGAGTCAACACTTGAAATGTACCCGCAATTATAGAATGGGACGTATAGATCACAAAAACCAGCCATCCAAAAGAAGTTAATCTTTTAAAAATCTGATTTTTGAGTTCAGACCTGTGGTCCGGGTTTCCCTGGAGGTCCTACTTCCCCTTGCTGGAATGGGATTCCCTGTGAGTTAACACACTCAGATCAGTGAGAGTGGAATAACATTGTAATTGTTTGTCCGTGATATGATGTAAAATCTTACCTTGCTTGCTTCTACTCCATAATCATTCCATTTTGAAAGTCCAGGGCCCTAAATAAGGATAAAAATTGAAGGCTTATTGATTCACATGGGGCATGAAGGCTACCCCATATGGTCCAATCCTACAGAAGAGCTACTGTAGCACAAACTGCTGAAAAAGTTAATGCTGGCTAAAACAGAAAAATTGGACCACATGGGCTAGCCTTCGTGCCCCATGCGAATCAGTGAGCCTTCGACATCCATGACCCTGTCACCAGTTCACCATTGTCCTTCCTTGAACCACTTTTGGTAGGCACTAACCACTGCATACCGGGAACACCCCACAAAATGTGCCATTTTGGAGATGCTCAAACCCAGTCATCTAGCCATCATAATTTACACTTGCCCATTTTTCCTGCTTCCAACACATCAACTTCTAGAACTGACTGTTCTCTTGATGCCTTGACAGATGCCATTGTAGCAACATAATGAATATAATTCACTTTACCTATCAGTGCTTTTAATTTTATGGCTGATCAGTGTATATGCTGAGTAGCAATCAATAATCAATATCCTTTTTCAGACTGTAAATTGTTCTGGCAAATGATGATGCAAGAAAATGGAAATGGCAAGGAAATACACAACACATAGGCCACTGAAGTGGATTAAGTTGTAAGAATGCTGCTGCTACTGTTGCTAGGCAACTGGGAAATATGGAGACAGAGCATAAGCTAGCTAATGCCTAAAGCTAATGATTTATCTGACTCGCATTTAAGCTATTTAACAGTTATTCCACGAAATCGAGTCATACATGAGCAGATAGCTGATGAGACGTGTAGCACCGAGTTGGCTATAATAATAATAATAATAATAAATAATCAGTTCAATTTATATAGCGCCTTTCTCATACCCAAGGTCACTTTACAATTATAAGGAAAGGAAAAAAAAAGTCCACCAAAAGAAGGTCAGGATGTCATTCCAATGGTGTAGCAGCCACAGTCCCACCAAAAGGTGCAGGAAAACAAGTCCCGCACCACCTGCACAGCCACCGCGATGCCACCGTGGAACACCGTCCGGAACACCACGCCATGGATCCACAAAATGAGCACAGAAGCACCGCCACGCAGAGCACTGGGATGTCCCAAACTGCCTGCACAGCCGCTGTGACGCCACCGAGCAACATCGCTCGGAACACCGCGCCAAGCACAAAAGCACCGCCGCACAGAGCGCTGGATAACCCTGATGTTAAAAAGAGCAACGAGCTCAGTGCAGTCCATAGCGAGGAGCACAGGCATTACCCACGGCGGTACAAGGCCTGGAGGGAACCGACACCCAAAACCAGGTCCGGAGCTACACCACAACCGGCGGACAAAACATTCAAACAAAAACAAAAAACAAACAAACTACAAAAACACAAAAAAGAAAACAAAAAGGAAAATAAAATACAAAGCTTTGGTGAGAAGCAGCAGCCAGAATGCACGCAGTGTACTCTCAACCGGAAACGGAACCAAAAAAAAAGGCATGTACGCCATGTACGACGAGATTGAGTGGAATAACTGTTTTATTCTATCCACATTCACTGGATTTTGAGAAACAAAGCATTTTATTTGTATTTTTTGCAAATTCGATAAATAAAAACTTTATACAAAAAGTGTCTGACAAAATCATTTCTGCTTAGAATGTAAACAAACCGGCGAAATGACAGTAGCAGTGAAAAAATACAATAATAATAATTCTAGAAAAATTTTAAAAAAGATACGTTCTTACCATCAAATACTTTTATTTCATATTTTGTTGCTTTTCTGTATTTTGTTTTTGAGTAGAGTTTTTATTTCATCCTCGGTTGGTTCAGCAACACGCTCCGCCATTTTGTTTTTCTCTACTCACGGTATATGACCTGATATCCTAGTAGTAGAGTAGCCAATCAGAGCACACGATTGCTCATATCCAGTGAATGTGAATAGAATAATAAGTCTTATAAAAGACAGACACTGTAAAGGCAGATTTTCAACATTTTTACCTCCGCCAAGGAGGTTATGTTTTCGGTAGCGTTGGTTTGTTTGTTTGTCTGTTAGCAACATTACGGAAAAAGTAATGAACGGATTGCTCTGAAATTTTTTCCAGACGTGTGACTGGGCACAAGAAACAATCCGTTAAATTTTGGCAGTGATCCGGATCATCTTCTGGATCTCGGATTTTTTAAAAGGATTCTTGGTGGAGGTCTGCGCTCTCCGAGTGCTTTTCTAGTCTTCAGATGTTTTGTCAGACTTCTTACAGTAAAAAAAGGAGTAATTTTACTGGAATTACACTTCATGCCATCCTTACCACTGAATTTCTTTGGTTTCCTGCATGTTGGGAAATGTCGAAATTGTGTCACAACTTCTGCTCTTCTGATGCTGTGTCATAAATCAGAGCTTCTGAGTTTGTGAATGTCGCAAAAAACTTTATGTTCTAGTGAATATCTGATGAACTGATTTACCTGCACTTGTGAATATTTTCGAATGTTTATTCAAGTTTTCAACCAGTGTATTTGTCATTCATTGTTGAAAAAAAGTCCTCAGTCAAATAAACTTTGACACTCAAAAGTGAGCTCAACTAATTTAGTGATATCAGTTATCAAATCTCATACTTCAGCTGAATACCTATATATATATATATATATATATATATATATATATATATATATATATATATGTTTGGAATTACACTTGACTGTTTGTGAGCATGCTAATTGTTAACATGAGGGATTTTGTTTTGTGTTTTTAGTTCTTCTTTCCATGCGGCTAATGCAAAAAGAAGAACTTGACATGAACAATATGGTATGACAAAAGTTCAGTCTGGAGATCTGGACACACAGAGAATCAGCGGAATTTTTTGAAAACTAAGCTCAGCCTTACTGTCGGTCCTGGAGGGCCCGGCTGTCCTGGTGGCCCTTGGATTCCCATATCGCCCTGTGGAACATCATAATCAGTGAAATGTATGCAAATATTGATAAAGTACATAATCATCAAAGGTGGGTTCTAAATCTGTTAAAACTTGTGTGTCTTCTTAAAGGAAAAGGCAACTTTTGTACAAAACCAGGTGTGTAATAGGGGAAAAATATATACGTAATCAATTCCATTAATTATTTCCATTATATATCGAACATGAAAAAATATTTTTAACTTTGAAATCATGAATTGACACAGAGGAGCCGAAGTTGGAGGAGGCAGCCATTTTGAGATTGTGGGCAACTATAAACCAATCAGAATCTTTCGTTAATGTGCCTCCCTCTGATCTGTGACGTCACTGGGCCCATGAAAACAATGTTTACAGACAGATCACTGTGATGACAGTAGGAGTCCCGGCGGGTGGCTTGTATTCGATTCGTTTATATCCCGACCTTGTCAGCTGTCAGATTTATGTTCATGGACCCGGTAAGCTGGTAAATAATATTTATTTATTTTTTTCTTTACCAAATTCTAACAGAAAACGAGAGCGCCCGAAAGGGAAAACCGAGCCGAGCCGCTTCACGCATGCGCAGTAGGCTTGGTAGGACAAATCCAAATAGGAGTCATTCAGGATTCAGCCATGTTTTTGCTCCGTGTTTTTACTCAACCAAAGTTCTACAGTATTATGAGCTTTAAGTTGCATAAATAAAACCATTTGGTGAAACTTTGAAGAAGCGATTGTACTGGTTTTTTACCTTATTACCATGAAGCACTGAAGAGTTCTTTTCAGTGGTGGGCCGCATGACGTCACGCAGTAGATCAATATGGCGGAACGCATCTTCGCTGAGCTCAGCGCAAGCCCATATTATTAAAAGTTAAAAGATACTGTTATGCGGTCTGTTCTTTCTCTATAAATTCCATGATCGATTACTTTATATATTTATCTATCTATTTGTGGTGATTTTGTACAAAAGTTGCCTTTTCCTTTAATATAGGTACACTGCTACTGTAAATAAAAGCTGGAACATGGCTAATGTGGGCAGCTTGGGCTAACTTTAAAGACTGATTATATGACTTACTTTGGCACCAGCCAGCCCTCTCTCCCCCTTTTGTCCTGGTTGACCTGCTTCGCCCTGGAAATGGAGAAGGGACATTAAAGCATTAAAGGGAAAAAATAAAAATGAAGGCTCATTATAAATAAAAGCTAACAGACACCATACAGTTCTTTATTATATCTACAGTATTAGCTTTCTTTCATACATTATATCAGTGTTAGCTGATTTTTTTTTTTTTTTTGGCATTTTTAAAGCCTTGAAATGTCTTAAAATGAATGATCTTTTTTTAGATTACATCACTCACTTTCTCACCGTCTCTTCCAGGCTGCCCAGGTGGACCCCTCTCTCCCTGCTTTCCCTGAACACACACAGAGAGACCATGTGATGCAGATCGAAACGTTATTTAATTTAATATTACACTGCTAAAATAAAATGATGGTCCACTTTACATCGATCAGCCATAGCATTAAAACCACTGACAGGTGAAGGGAATAATATTGATGATCTCATTACAATGGCACCTGTCAAGGGGTGGGATATATTAGACAGCAAGGTAACAGTCAGTTCTTGAAGTTGATGTGTTGGAAGCAGGAAAAATGAGCAAGTGTAGTGTAAGGATCTGAGCGACTTTGACAAAACTGTGATGGCTAGATGACTGGGTCTGAGCATCTCCAAAATGGCACATCTTGTGGGGTGTTCCCAGTATGCAGTGGTTAGTACCTACCAAACGTGGTCCAAGGAAAGCTAAAACAGAAAGGTGTCAGCATTAACTTTTTCAGCAGTTTGCGCTATAGTAACTCTTCTTTAGGATTGGACCATATGAGCTAGCCTTCGTGCCCCATGCTAATCAATGAGCCTTTGATACCCATGACCCTGTCACCGGTTCACTGGTTGTCCTTTGGATCCTTGGACCACTTTTGGTAGGTACTAACCACTGCATACCGGGAACTTACTTAAGCCTACTGCCCCTCCTGGGGCATAGGCCACCAACGAGAGATCTCCAAGCATCCCGGTCTTGGGCTTTTCGCTCCAGCTGGCTCCAGGTGTACCCCATTCTTTTGGTGTCAACATCAAGATCTTGACGCCACGTGTTTCTGGACTGTCCTCTGTTTCCTGCATACCGGGAACACTCCACAAGATGTACCATTTTGGAGATGCTCAGACCCAGTCATCTAGCCATCATAATTTTGTCAAAGTCGCTCAGATCCTTACACTATGCTTGCCCATTTTTCCTGCTTCCAACACATCAACTTCAGGAACTGACTGTTCTTTTGCTGCCTAATATATCCCACCCCTTGACAGGTGCCAGTGTAATGAGCATATCGATGTTATTCTCTTCACCTGTCAGTGGTCAGAATGTTATGGCTGATTGGTGTATATATACTATTACAACAAGAGATTACATTTTTTGAGTATTTTTATTTTGACTGGCTCGAGTCATTTGAGTCAAATCAGTTAACTAGTCTGTTCAGCAACAAACAGATTGAATAATGTAAACTAGCTAATAATCGTTGCTATTGTCTCATCTCATCTCATTATCTCTAGCCGCTTTATCCTGTTCTACAGGGTCGCAGGCAAGCTGGAGCCTATCCCAGCTGACTACGGGTGAAAGGCGGGGTACACCCTGGACAAGTCGCCAGGTCATCACAGGGCTGACACATAGACACAGACAACCATTCACACTTACGGTCAATTTAGAGCCACCGATTAGTCTAACTTGCATGTCTTTGGACTGTGGGGGAAACCAGAGCACCCGGAGGAAACCCACGCGGACACGGGGAGAACATGCAAACTCCGCACAGAAAGGCCCTCGTCAGCCACGGGGCTTGAACCCGGACCTTCTTGCTGTGAGGCAACGGCGCTAACCACTACACCACCGTGCCGCCCCTCGTTGCTATTGTATTACATTTTATTTTATAAGATACTTGTATGTCTGTGTTATTAAGAGAGATACTTATCCTAACTCAGCCTACGAATAAAACATTGCTAAAACATTTCCAGCTTGCACTAAAAGATCTGGAAAAGGATTCACTGAATCAAAATGACTAAAATGATTCACTGATTCGGGAAGGACGTACATGAAACTGAAAATATGACACACATTTCCTGGATAAACACAGTATAATAGAAACCTATGTAAGATCTCTGTTTGACAATCATGAAGTCGGCTATGGATTTTTATGGAAATGGCTTCCATGCTTCAATTATTTTTGTTTGCAATTGCGAAGCCTGAACAAAAGGAATGACTCATGCATGGCAGTGACTGACACAGATTTGTTCACTTTAGTGACTTGCTCAAAAAAGACCGAAACATTCCTAGCTACTACAGAAAGTGATAAACGTGATATAAATGAGCCACTCACAGGTTTTCCGTCTGGGCCAGGAGGTCCCTCTCGACCCTTCTCTCCCCTGAAGCCCTGTGTTTAGCGCAAAGTTCAAATCAGATCAGATTTTCTAAACTATACAATGATTAAGACCAGAACTACATCACTGCATGAACTATGAATTTATTAATCTATCTATTCAGATGTCCACCCTTTAATTATTGACTAACCATGGGTCCAGGTAGGCCTGGTGGGCCAGGTTTACCACTGGGGCAATCACAGCCCTCAACAGGACGAGAACGATCAGTTGGACACTAAAAAAGTGGTGACATTAATTTAAAAAAAAAATCAAAATACTCCTTATAATAATACATTCATATATACGTTGCCTGAAGACTCACCCTGTCATCCTGCTGTGAAAAGAAATAAGGAGAAATTAGAAAGCGAAGGAAATTGTAGGTGCCAAACTCTGTAGGTGCCAAACTCTGTAGGTAAACAGTGAGCATGGTCTTACCACGGAGTAGATCTCACATGCTGTCTCACGCTCGCTCTGCAGAGGGTCACAGTAGAGCCGCAGCTTCTGCAAGATGATCTAAACAGGAGATATGGAAGGAAGGAAGGAAGGAAGAAAGAAAGAAAGAAAGAAAGAAAGAAAGAAAGAAAGAAAGAAAGAAAGAAAGAAAGAAAGAAAGAAAGAAAGAAAGAAAGAAAGAAAGAAAGAAAGAAAGAAAGAAAGAAAGAAAGAAAGAAAGAAAGAAAGAAAGAAAGAAAGAACAACTTTATTCATCACACACTTGTGAAATTTCCTCTCTGCATTTAACCCATCTGAAGCAGTGAACACACACATACACACACACACACACACGTGAGTAATGAGCACACTCGCTCGAGGGCACCTCAGCCCAAGGCCGTCCCATATTAACCTAACCTGCATGTCTTTGGATTGTGGGGGAAACCGGAGCACCCGGAGGAAACCCACGCAGACACGGGGAGAACATGCAAACTCCACACAGAAAGGCCCTTGCCGGCCACTGGGTTCAAACCCAGAACCTTCTTGCTGTGAGGTGACCGTGCTAACCACTACACCACCATGCTGCCCAGGATACAGGAAAGCTTAGCTTAGCTTAAAGGCTAATGGGCCTAACAAGCAATGAAAGCAGGGCATGAAAATACAAGCTGATATCGATTGACTTGACTACTGTTTTGGTGGTTTTGATTAAAGCAGGGGATCTGATCTCTTGGCCTGGGGACCATTTGACCTACAGCAACTAATTATTAAGCCCTTAAGCAATAAGAAACATGTTCCCACATGGCAGAGAGTCCCTAGGACTGGAGTTGAGAACCCCTGGTTTAAACCTATAAAAAGTCCAAGTCTAAAGTCCTTCCTGCACCATGTCCTGGTCTTCCCAGGCAGTCTCCCATCCCAGTACTAACCAGGCCGTTAAGGCATACTGGGTGGTGCTGATCTCCATAGCCCTCAGCCTCTTGCCTATATAGCTAGGGTTACAGTGGGGGGCTGGTCCTCTGGAAACCGTGAGAGTTTGACTCCCCATTCACATTTGTATTGCAGCATGCCTTGCCAGACGGCAGTAGGTACCATTTTTATGATGGTCTTTGGTATGACCCGACCGCAAGTAGTACTCGCAATCTCCCAATCAAGAGGCGGACACGCTAACCACTAGGCCGACTCGTGGTGGTTTAAACCTATAGCATATTATTAATTAGGGACTACCCAAATGAATCACGTGAGTTGGCCTAGTGGTTAGCGTGTCCGCCTCTTGACTGGGAGATTACGGGTCCTACTCGTGGTCAGGTCACACCAAAGACCATCATAAAAATGTTACCTACTGCCATCTGGCAAGACATGCCACAATACAGATGCAAGTGAGGAGTCAAACTCTCATGGTTACCAGAAGATTGGCCCCCACTGTAACCCTAGCTATATAATAGGTGAGAGGCCGAGGGCAAGAGAAATGGAGATGGGCGCTGCCAAATGTGCCTTAAGAGCCTGGGAGGACCAGGTCCTGGCACAGGATGGACTTTGACCCAAATGAATGTGGAGGAAAAAAAAAATCAGTTGATCCTTAACTAATCGTAAGGTTAGTGTATAGAGATTTGTGAAACCACCTACTGGCACAGTGGTTTCTATGTTGACTTTTCTGGCCACTTGTATCTTCCCGTTGATGTAGATGGGGACAACTTCGTCCAAGAGCTGCTCCTCAACATATGCATCATCCACAAAACAGGTGATGCGTTTTGGCCTCACCAACAACTTCAGCTGGTGCCAGTCTGTGTCAAAGAGCCTCTTCAGTGGATAAAATACAACAGTGAGTTGAGTTACAGACCAGGTCACATAAAACAGGTGCTCGGATGTTTTTATGAAATCTGACAGACCTTAATGCCTCGGTCATTAAATATGACAGTCTGCTCTTTCTTCATTGTGCTGGAACTGGTAAATATGACCGACTTGTCCAGGCCATTCAAGGTCACTGCGACTTGCCTGACACCTTCTTCAGACAATACCCTCCAGAGATCAAACTTCATGCGGTGGACTGGGTTCTTCACCCGCAGAGTGGCCACAAACACATATGAAGGAGGCAGACCTTCTGGAAAGATTTCTCTGTGAAATAATTAGATGCATCAAATATGAAGGTCAACATCAATTTTGAGTCAATATGGCTCAGTAGGTTAATCTGCTTTAACCATACGTAGACACTTCTACAAGTCAAGCATGCTGGCAAGCAAGTATACCTGGTGCTATGAGTAAGGTTCAAGCGAGGGGTCAGGAGGTAAGCACTTTCTGATATGAGAGATCCCTGGACCTTTTTCGCCATTACTTCAATCCCCATCATGCTTATCAGGTCAAAGCCCTTCTGTTCATTGACAGTACCTGGGATCCTCACAGGACACACCGACTCTGGGAATGAAACAAATGAAATTAGTTTCTTCACAGTTCTCTGGTAGCTTGGAAGAAGAAGGCTGTTCTTTGCATATCTCAGCAAGGTGATGTCAGAGCACAGGGTCAGCTAAGATAGGGCTCCTCTGGAGCAGCTAGGGTTTAAGGGTCTGACAGTTGCAACTTTGCAACACTGGGATTTGAACTCCTGACATTCTGCAAATTAACTCAGAACCTTAACCCCTGAGCCATCACTGCCCCTGCATTTGATGCAACTGACCTAAAACAGGTTCTCAATCCAGTCTTCAAGGACTCCCAGTCAGACTAGGTTTTTGTTCCATTCAAGTTCTTAATCAGAGAAACCAAAAATCTGAAAGCCCTTGAATTCCTAGTTCAGGTACATGAGGAGCTAGAATAAAACAAAATCTGGGCTGGAAAACTGTCCCAGAAGAATGAATTGAAAACCCCTGACTTGAAAAAAGTATTAAAATACTATAATTTAAGATGAATTAACTTCACTGTGCTGTTAAAGCCATTAAGGTAATTGTTGCACTGCATGAATACGTGTGTCAATATAAGAGGACACAAAATAAAAATCATACATCATCAGTCTTTCATCATCCTCTCTGTCCAAACACACATCCCTAAACAGTGTTTGAGGAGGGTACCATCATTTCCAAATCATCCTCAACAGCTCATCCTGACGATTAGATGGTGTCAGGCCTCAGTAACCCTTGAAGCCAGAAACAACCCAATGGTTGGCCGTCTGTCTCAGAAATGACCCAGTGGAGCTTGACTCACCCTCACAGAGTTTCTGCTCCATCACTTCCCTTATATTCCCAATGGAGGTGTAGTCCTCCACATGCAGTACGTAAGTGGAAGAAGGCTTGTTGGCCATGGACACCAGCTCAGCATTGGTGATCTCATCCCCGATGCCCACAGCAAACAGGACAATGTTCTGTGCTTTGGCCTCCATCGCTGGATCCACCACATCATCTTGTGACCGGCCATCTGTCAGAACCACAGCAATGCGGTTTCTGATGGTTTTCATGGTGTAGTTTAGTGAAGAGAACACATGGTCTATGGTGAATTTAATGGCACGGCCTGTCTGGGTTTTGCCACCAAGGTAGGAGATTGCAGCAATGTCCCTCAGAAGAGTCGGAGTGTCTTGATGCTTCCCAAGAGGGATCTCCAGACGTGGCGTATCACTGTACTGGACCACAGCTACTTGAGTGTGTCTGGAGCTCACATCAAAGCCACTGGTGATATTGATGAGCCAGCGCTTGGCTGTGTTGAAGTCTGCAATCCCAAGACTTGACGAGCCATCGATGACATACACCAAGTCATTGGATGTAGTGCTACAACCTGCAAGTCCAGGAAAACCTTTGTCCACAGGTGTGTATGTACAAATGGGATAAATTTCCAAATAATTCAAGCAAAGCATACTCTCAAGTCACATACCAATAGTGCAAAAAACTTAGAGAATTTCACCAAAAGCAAACATAACAGTAACGTGGACATCACTATAGTGGTTGGTAAGATCTTGGTAATTACAAGAAAATGGAGCAAAGGAAAGGCAATATTGTAACAAACCAGCTTGACTGTCCTCCTGATCATGTCCTTTGGTGTGGGTCAGGAATAGACAGACAATTAATGATCCCAAATAACATTTCCTCATTATAGGTCAATGGGGCATCAAAACTGGATCTGGCAAAAGGGAAGAATTCCTGTATGGAAAACAAGAGACATGAGTCCTGGACTGGTATTACCTCCAAAGATCAGTCTGCAAAAATGAAACAATCTGGAAGTGCAAATTGAGAGAAATCCCTACATTTAAAATAGTAATGCAGATGTTATGTGGTATCTCAGGCAGCCCCAGACAGACAGCCCCTAATTTTGCTCTCTCCAGGAGCTCAGTACACCTGCACCAGGTAGTCAGTGTTCTTGATTGCTTGGTTTATGTATGCTAGAAGCTGGGAGAGGACAAAAATATGGACTCTTTGAAGTGTTCCCATGTTGCTAACTCATCATTACTCTTATGGACCCTTCAGAAGCAACTGCACCTTTTCTGAGATAAATTAAGCTTAGTAGTAGACACTTGTTACTCACCTCTTGTTAGGACTCTGAGATCACTGCAACTTTCCGGAAGAGAAACTAAAAAATTGGACCAGCTGTGCTCATCATGAATACAAGTCACTGTGCAGATGTGCAGTGGGATGGAAGGAGGGATGCAGGAGAGTGTTTATAGCTATACAGACAGTGACGTACAACCTCAGCACTCTGAATGAGAGGGTGAGAGGGCTCAAAGAAAGACAGAGAGAGAGCAAGAGAGAGGGAGGAAGGGAGGAGTATATGTTCAGCCCCTCCACAAAAACCACCTTCAAAAAAAATCTACATGGCTACACGCTTTCAAGACACAAATAGTACAACCAATACGGCCTACTGTCAACCGTTTAATTATTTGCTGCAGCCTATTAAGATTAGTGCTGACTTAGGACATACTTTTACTCTTCAGACAAGGACAATGCTCTTGTTCTTCTCCAGACAGGTAGTTGGATTTTGGGCAACAAAATATTTACCCAAGTTTAGGCTAAATACATTAACACAGATGTCGTCTACTTACATTTATTCAAGGTAAGCGTTAAAGTGTAATAACCGCTGCCATGCTCTCAGCCAGCAGCGTTCTGAATGAAAAGGTATGTTTACAGGATAAGGTTCAGACAGGATGGATTTGGATAAAACAGTCAGCGTAAACCACAAACAGGAGAAGAGGTGGGCTTCTCAAACTGTGAAGTGCTATTTCAAACCATCCTCTGTGTTTATTTACTCATCCACAGCCTTAGACTCAAATCCTCTGTTCAAATGGTTATATTAGCATAGCTATTTTGAATCAAAGGTGGGCTTACTGGTGGCATAACCAAACTTTAGAATGTTCAGGTTCAAACCCGAGACAGATGGAGACAAGTCTTTTGAGGCAAAGGTTCTCATAGTGGTGTCTAGGGACAGCAGGGGGTCTGAGATTTTTCATTTTTGTTACAGTGGTGTAAATTGCAACCCACAGAGTTATGTTTATTGAGGTCGTTTTATATATAGTTATTCTCTAGTTTGATTGGATTTAAACCAAACCCTCACTGAAAAACAAGTCGGCCTATGACTAATGTCAACATGAATCTAATGACAATTTTAACTAGATAGAGACTGCGACTAATGTCACAGTAATTTGTACTAGCTGAGCTTTGTCAATTGATGGTCAAACAAAAGTTGCACCCTGCCGCCCTGAATAAAATAAGAAAAAAAGATTGAAAAAAATCATAAAAATTGACAGAGTTATAAATGATTGAAAAAAGCCTGTTTTTCATGGATCATTCCGGTTCAGTGATCCAGATCAGCACCAAAAGTCACAGCAACGTAATTCAGCCCAGAAGGATTCTTCATGTGAAATTTAGTGATGATTGGTTGAAAACCGAGGGAGAAATAGCCTCCTAAAAATGTTAGGATAATAATAATAACAACAACAACGATAGATACTGTGACTATAGTCACAGTAATTTGCGTTAGCTCTTACAAACCAGGATGTCTGGTCATCTTACCCGACAGATCCAGAATGGTAAGAGATAGAGAATGACGTTAGTGAGGAAACTGAAAACTGAGGGAGAAATGGCATCCTAAAAAACATTAGGATGATAATAATAATAATAATAAAGTAGAAAGATCCTGAGTGAGAGAAACAATTTGTGCCAGCAGTGCTTGTGCAAATTAATAAAAATGCCAGGAATACAACTATCATAAAATAAATTACATTTAAGGGAAAAACCTTGACAGCATCAAGAAATCTTCAAAATATTATTTTAATGTGTACATTTATATAATTTTGGCAAATATTTGAACAGTTGATTTGATGCCCGAGTCCATGCTTCAATCCTGAGCTCAGGTTCTGGTATTTTTATTTTATTTTATTTTTTAGGTGCCATGGTCACATGGGTTTCCTCTGGGTTCCTGGGTTACTTCTCATCTCATCTCATCTCATTATCTCTAGCCGCTTTATCCTTCTACAGGGTCGCAGGCAAGCTGGAGCCTATCCCAGCTGACTACGGGCGAAAGGCGGGGTACACCCTGGACAAGTCGCCAGGTCATCACAGGGCTGACACATAGACACAGACAACCATTCACACTCACATTCACACCTACGGTCAATTTAGAGTCACCAGTTAACCTAACCTGCATGTCTTTGGACTGTGGGGGAAACCGGAGCACCCGGAGGAAACCCACGCGGACACGGGGAGAACATGCAAACTCCACACAGAAAGGCCCTCGCCGGCCCCGGGGCTCGAACCCAGGACCTTCTTGCTGTGAGGCGACAGCGCTAACCACTACACCACCGTGCCGCCCCCTGGGTTACTTCCATCCCATAAAACATGCTAGATGGACTGTCTATGCTACATCACTTCTCACAGCCAGTGTTCTACTTGGAACCTTTTCCAAAAGGAAAATCCTCCATTTTCGAGGGCACTCGCTATAAATCTTTGAAGGGTTTCCATCTTTTGGATGCTAGCCTAATAAGGGAAGCCATGGCCTAATGATTAGAGAAGCGGTTTTAGGACCAAAAGGTTGCGGTGTTGATTCCCTGGACCAACAGGAATGGCTGAAGTGCCCTTGAGTAAGGCAACTAACCCCCAACCGCTCCTCAGGGTATGTCGCTCTGGATAACAGCATCTGCTACAGTGAATGTGAGGATGCCAAATATCTCTGAATGGAGGTTACTACTTACTGTAACTACATCTTAATGAAGACATGAGATATATTTTTTGTAAACATTTATTAGAACAGCAACTTCAAGGAGAAAAGCAACAAATCTGTACATCTGAAACCACAATGCAGAAATCTCAGATTGCACTTCTGCAGTATTCAGTCAATGCAGGTTAGGGGATGTCCAGTATTCATAATGCAAGCTGCAGTTCTGTAGTTTGCAGGTGTGATTTTAGACACAAGAAATATAATACTGAATGCTTACAATAATTTAACAAATTTAATCAAGAAATTATTAAATGTTTACAAAGACCAACGAGGAACAAAAAATGTAAAGAAAAAGGCATTTTTCCTCTCTCTCTCTCTCTCTCTCCGAAATGTACAGGACAGAACCAGCTGTTTAAAATGGTCAAGCTAACTTTAGTTTAGCATTCAAAGTTGGTTTTAAGACAAAAATGTTAAAAGTTGAGCATCAACACCACAAAAAGGTCACAACCTCGACAGCTGGCCTGATTATTAACTTTATTAAATATGCTTTTCTTCAAAATCACTGAACCTAAGTTACACATTCCCAACTATAATCCTGGACATCATCCTGTCTGGGACATTTTTTAGCTTTCTTGCTCCAACACATACAATTCACAAGATCAAGGAGAAAAAAAAAAAAAATCAGGAAGTACGTGTGAATAAACAGTCAGCTGTGAGGCTCAGATAAATAGCGTGTCCAACCCACAGTCCTGACTAACTGCCTGGTTTAAAATAGGTTATTAAAAAAAAAAAAGGTTTGTTTATGTTTCATTTTGGGAAATTAAATAAAAATGAATGAACCCATATTCCAGTTTAGGCCACAGCCACGTCTGGGTTAAATCCCAATACAGATACGGATATAAACCTATAGAGTACTAAACAAACACAGATATAGATCGTGGCATTGCGTTATGATGTTAATAACACGAGGAAGCCATGGCCTAATGGTTAGAGAAGCAGCTTAGGGACCAAAAGGTTGTTGGTTTGATTCCCTGGACCAGCAGGAATGGCTGAAGTGCCCTTGAGCAAGGCACCTAACCCCCAACTGCTCATCAGGCTGCTCTGGGTATGCTGGACGTTGCTCTGGATAAGAGCATCTGCTAAAATGCCATTAATGTCTCATCTCATCTCATTATCTCTAGCCGCTTTATCCTGTTCTACAGGGTCGCAGGCAAGCTGGAGCCTATCCCAGCTGACTACGGGTGAAAGGCGGGGTACACCCTGGACAAGTCGCCAGGTCATCACAGGGCTGACACATAGACACAGACAACCATTCACACTCACATTCACACCTACGGTCAATTTAGAGCCACCAGTTAACCTAACCTGCATGTCTTTGGACTGTGGGGGAAACCGGAGCACCCGGAGGAAACCCACGCGGACACGGGGAGAACATGCAAACTCCGCACAGAAAGGCCCTCACCGGCCACGGGGCTCAAACCCGGACCTTCTTGCTGTGAGGCGACAGCGCTAACCACTACACCACCGTGCCGCCCTGCCATTAATGTAATGTGATGAATTAACCAGAGGATAAACTAACTTAATTTTCAGTGTTATTAGGAGGTCCTGAGGTTATATGGTGTTAGAGATCACAGATATCATGAAAATGTGATTAATATACGGTACATTTTCAATAATTTGGCAACCAAACATCAATTGATTATTAAACTAAATCAGCTAATGATCTGCACTTCCTGAGCTGAAGTAGGCGTGGTCGAGCGGGGAGGGGGAGAACCCCACAATAACAGGAGGTTCTCCAGAACCAGAACAGGGAACCTGTGAATTAGGAGAAAGAGCTGTTTCCGTCTTTAACGCGATTCTCCACTAGAGGGCGATATTTAGAGACAGATTTCAAGACCAGCTGTGATGCCACGTCGCCCCCTAGCGGACAAAATTGGTGTCAATTTGACACGATGGATTCCATTAGATAACAAGGTAACACATGGTGTTATAGGCTACTGTAAAACTTTCTATAACTGGGACACGATCCACACAGGAATAAAACAGCCAGTAACCAACTAATGATCTGTGCGTGTAAACCAAATCAAACAGGAATCATCGGCTTCCACGTTAACAACGCCTGGTTCCCAGATTCGACTAGACCGCCCTGTGATATAAAAGGCTTTATAAACTTGATAAAATAAAATATATCTATGATCTCATCATAGTCCAAAGAGTCCGTCAAGTCTTTTTCGAAAGACAGGAGGCTCAGAGGATTCAGCTGCGCTGTCAGCATTGTACTCCGACTCGAAGTCTTGATTTTATTTACGCTTGAACAAATTCTGTCCTCTGTGCAAGCTGTGATTGGTAGAGTCAGCAGGATTCGAATCAAGAGGTGCACATTTGGGAAGCATTCCTCACTGCAAGTGTCAAAAAGCTGTATTAGGGGAAAAAACGGACCTGCTGACAACGTTTGGCGTAACATTTGAGAAAACGCGAACAATTCGGCATCGGAGACTTCGACGCTGTAGGATGTGCAGACGGGATGGATGTTTTCCGCCAGGTTGCTTTGGTCTTTAGTGCAGAGTGTGTCTGCGGCTTTCATAGCGCAGTAGGAGTCCCGGTGAAACCTGCTGTCGAGTTCGTTTATCTGGGAGTCAAGAATCTGATACCACAGGGTACGCAGGTCATCAGCGCAGCGCACTCTTGTGGATTTCTTCAAGGATGTTGCTGATACGGCCGAATTGTCCCGACTCGGGAGTTTTCGTTTCCTGGAAAATGAAACGTCCCAGTTTTCAATCTCATTTTTCTCTGTTAGCTCATTGAATGCTGTCAAGATTTGATCGAACCCCCTGTGCCGCAAATCCGCAAGACTCTGCTTCAGGCACTCGACTGAATGGATGCATTCGCTCAGTGATGACGTTTCGCTCTGCAGGACCTTACTGGCGTAGATGGACACCTCGAAGAGCTTACAAGACGCCACAAGGAAAAATGCAAATTTCTTGGTTTGAACTTGCTGAATCAAGGACTGCGCTTCAAGTCCGTCCTGCCCTCCACCTTCGGCAAATTCGGTCAATATTTCCAAAATGACATCGAACGAATGAAATATATCCGTCGCAGAGCTCAGCTGTGTCTGAGCACCGCGCTTGAGCTCAAGAGGTGGCCGATCCGGATGCATCTCTTTCTGCAGCTCAAGAAACCGAGCCTGTCCGTCTGAACCTGAACCGTGCGTCAAAAACAAGCGCAGCGCGTTGACGGCTTCGGAAAACATTGCGAAGTCCGCGCATGCTTTCGAAGCGTCACAGAGTACTGAGTTTAAACCGTGGGAATGGCAATGCACGTATAGTGCACGGATAAAAGTGCGCTTCAGGATGCCATGCACACCAGACATCACGGAAGCGCCGTCAAACCCAAAACCTACACACAAACCAGGATCCAGCTCAAATGGTTCTAAAATCTGCAAGATTTTCAAAGCTATTCCCTCAGCTGACGTGTCACCGGTGTCCACAAAACCAACAACTCGTTCTCTGATAGATCCCCTGTATAAATATCTGAGACACACGGCGATGAGTTGGCGCTTGGACTGGTCTGAGCACTCGTCAGATAAAATGGTATAATACGTGTTCTTGGTGTCGTGTAATTCCTGTTTGATTTGTCGAAGCAGCAGAGACGCCGCAGCATCGATCAGGTCGTTCTGGACCCCAGTCAGGGTTGCATTCTTATTCTTCGGAATGGCATCAAATCGGCTTTTAATTCTCGGGTCATATTTACACAAGAGCTGGAAGAGTTCGTGGAAGTTACCCAGGTCATTTTCTTTCTGCTTGCACGGTGCTATGTGTTGCCTGACACAAAACATGACAATGTCCAACATGACTTTGATATGATCTCGGTTGTTCTGGATCAGTCCAGGAGTCACGGGGTGGTGATGGTGGTTCTCTGGCTGGTTCATCAGAGTCACGTGGCTGGACTGCTGCCCTTCTTTGTACTTCATGTACTTACACAAAGCTGTGTTGTGAGCTTTGCTTAACTCGTGTTTGGAACACGCCTGGTGGGTGCGCTTCCAGTTTCTGAAGCCGCGAGTGAATTTATCAGCGATCAGATTGTTCCCGAAATGCCTGCACACTTTACAGAAAATCGCGTCTTTCTTGGCGCTGTACTCCAGCCACACGCCGTACTTGCTGTACCAGTGAGCCGTAAACCTGCGTGGTTTCCCTGCTATAACCGAAACCGGGAAGTTCCGCAGTATGGGCTGAGCAGGTGACTCGTCAATCTTGGACAAATCCAGAACCATATCTCCATGTGACGGAGAACCGCAGGATCTCGACTCAGCACCCTCTACACATGGGTTAGCTCCATCAGCTAACACAATCTTACCCCAGTCCATAATGACAGCAGCATTGCTAACAGTAGGTTCTTCACTAGATGATGGGCTGTCATCAAAATGCTCAGTTTTGATATCAGGTTCAGTCCCAATGTGCACATCTGCTGGTTCGGTCTTGCCTGTAAACGTTAAAAAGTTTGTTTGTGCAGCCATTGCTACTGCTGCAGCATCTCTTTTTCTCTCTGTGTCTAAAAGCTCAACGTTCCCACTTCCTGTGTTAATAATAAACCCATCCGTGTTGCAACTTTCTATGCCATTCAAAACGTTCCGGGAAATTATATTAAATATATTTATATTATTTTTTAAGGTTAATACAATGCCTCAGGGACCTTTAGGTTTTGTTAAAGTGTTCAAATACTTTATTTATTTATTTATTTATTTAGCGTCTCTTTCTACTTCCTGTGTGTTAATAATAAAAAACCCGTCCGTGTTGCAACTCTCTATGCCATTCAAAACGTTCCGGGAAATGATATTAAATATACTTGTATTATTTTTTAAGGTAAATACAATGCCTCAGGGACCTTTAGGTTTTGTTAAAGTGTTCAAATACCTTTTCTATTTATTTTATTTGCAGTAGTGACTGCATTTCTGTTTTACGCGTCACTTTCTACTTCCTGTGTGTTAATAATAAACCCATCCGTGTTGCAACTTTCTATGCTATTCAAAACGTTCCGGGAAATTATATTAAATATATTTATATTATCTTTTAAGGTTAATACAATGCCTCAGGGACCTTTAGGTTTTGTTAAAGTGTTCAAATACCTTATTTATTGCAGTAGTTACTGCATTTCTGTTTTTTTATTAGACAGGGATGAGAATGAAAAATATTTTAAAAGTCTGAAAAAACCGGGGCGGGGCCCATGGGGCTAATTATTTTTGGCTAATTTTTTTTTTTTTTTTTTTACCCCAAAACCATTAATTTTATCAGCAAAAATTTGCAATTTATTTGGAAATAAATTCCCCTTCTTGGTGGACTCCCAGGTGAAAATGATTAATATGGTACAAGAGACTTGTTTTTAATCAATTCACATTTGATGATTTCAAAAAATCAATGCACCTTTTAATATAAACGAGCTCTACAGTATTATATTTCTGCATTTTAGCTATTCATGTCTTTGAATACTCTAATCCTTTAAAATGAAGTGCAAACCAGAAAAAAGTTCTATCATATAATTCTCTTAAGCTTTCTTCTGATGTTATCATGGTAGCAGGAGGTCTTGCATATTAAGCAGGCAACATTCAACATCACTTATCACTTTCAACTGTTGTGTGTACTAACTAGGATTTATCTGGACAGGATGTTGTGTAATGTAATACAGGGCTTTTCAAAGTATGGAGCGCGCCAGAGTTCTTCAGGGGGGGCGCAGCGTGAGGAAAAATAAACCAGAATAAGTTACTATTGCGGACATTTAGCGAACTTCAGCTAGCCTTTACCAGAGACAAAATGGATCGATTTTTAGTACCTAAAGCTACAGTGAGTGAGGAGACAGAGTCTGGGCCAAGCAAAAAAACAGCACCTCCAGGATGTTGCGATTTGCAACTTCAGCGCAAATTCAACCAATCCCTGCGAATTCAGGGCGGTGTTGCAATTATATCCAATCACCGCAACTTTCCCGCAAATTTGACCAACCGTTGGCGTCGTCTTGAGGTGACGTCGACAAACTACCTTCCGCCTTACTTCCGTGTATACGTTCAAGAGAAGCAGCATGCGCGCAGTGTTGCCAGATTGGGTGGTTTCAAGTACATTTTGGCAGGTTTTGAACATATTTTGGACTGGAAAACGTCAGCAGTATCTGGCAACATTGCATGATGTGCGAGTCAGTGTTTATGTAGGCTTAAATTCTGTTACTGAAAGTGTGTTATGTTAACAGTGAAGGACTGTGTGCACTTTATTTTTTTTTTTACTTAATACAAGAAATTAATGGATGCCAACATTTTTGCCAAAATGGTATTTTATTTTCCATTGTTTAGGCAGCTTCAGCATCATACTGTGAGATTCTGTTCAAATTGTTTTTTTCTTCTATGAAGCCTGAGCCATTTATTTTATTAGTTTATAATTATTGTTTCATTTAGTCTTCAGGAGAGACTGCCTGCACACAGTACTAGTATTAATAGTTTTTTTTTTCTTACATGAAAGCTGAGGCATTTATATTATATTTTAAGGGAACTTCATGTTGTGCTGCGAGGTTCTCTGCACTTTAACTTTTGAACCAACAGGTGCATTTGGATAAGTAAAGCCTATTTTTCTGCATTTTTGTAGTCCTGGTAATCTTTTATATTGGTAAAGTTGTTTATAGGACCATTTCTCAGTGTCTTTTTTTTTTTAATCAATAGTTTTTCAGTAATAACTTAATATTTAACATATCACTCAATTTTAATCACAAAAAGAGAAAATCGCAACAATTTCTCGCAACTTTCACTTCCTCCCGCAATGTAATCGCAACAAAAACCTAAAAAACACTGCAACTTTCATCGCAATTTTTTTTGGAAAACCCCCGCAACATCAGACATTTTAGCCCACAACAATCACAAAAAAGGCCCGCGGAATCCTGGGGGGACTAGAAAAAGAAGGAAGTATGACCACGATTATTTAAAGTTTGGATTTTCATGGACTGGATCTGAAGATGCTCCACTGCCACAGTGTGTTGTCTGCCAAGAGGTGCTAGCTAACCATGCTATGAGATGTTTAAAATGTGTAAAACAAGATGTTTTAAAAAGCACAGATGTTTAAAATGTGAAAAAGAAAAATGTGTACAACAACCATTTTTTAAAAATACGAATGGAACATTAAGTATAGCAACAACAAAAATTGTAGGGGGGGGGGGGGGGGGGGGCGCTGTTGTTTATTTGCTCTCCGAGGGGGGCTTACTCTCCCACACTTTGAAAACCCCTGATGTAATACATATACCATATGGTCAATTTGAAGATCGAGATGGTGATTTTGAATTAAAGAACAGGCATGGGCATTACATATTGGAATTTTTTTTTAATCAAAAACTATAAGTTCATCTCGGCCTAAAAAATGTGGGCAGACGCTCCCGCGCGGCACACGCCAGCAATTCCGTCCCCCTATGAAATGAGCAATAAGTAGGAGAGTTATACATGCTATCATACTTAAAATTTCATCAGAAATATAGATATGATACTATGATTCTCCCCAACATGCTACATTAGATAAGCTAACCCCATTTATAAAAGATACACACTTATATATGACGTGTATTTTATAGGGCGCGCGCGCTCTCTCTGCCATGCCGATCCTGTAGGCTGCACTGAACTCCGGTCCTCGAGAAAAGAGATAAAAGCCCGCCCACACTGAAAGCTGATTGGCTTATTTTGCTGAGTAACCCAATCAAGATGCTCTCCTAATGATTATGCGCCCCTTGAATGTCTCTACCAGTGTATCGATCAAATCAATAGCTGGATGTCACAAAATTTTCTTCAGCTGAACTCAGATAAAACAGAAGTAATTCTACTTGGAAAAAAAGATGAAAGACTCAGGATTACCAGTATTCTTGACACAAAAGGGATTAAAACTAAAGAAATGGTTAAAAATCTTGGTGTTTTCATTGACAGCGAGCTAAACTTTGACAGTCACATGAAAGCAATCACTAAAACGGCATTCTATCACCTAAAAAACAT
Source organism: Neoarius graeffei (assembly GCF_027579695.1). Lineage (NCBI taxonomy): Eukaryota > Metazoa > Chordata > Actinopteri > Siluriformes > Ariidae > Neoarius > Neoarius graeffei. Next base: position 52,853,142 of record NC_083591.1, on the reverse strand, counting down.
TTACAAACTAAGAGGACTTATGTCAAAAAATGATCTGGAAAAACTAATACATGCCTTCATCTCTAGTAGGGTTGATTACTGCAATGGCCTTTTCACAGGCCTGCCAAAAAAGACCATCAAACGACTTCAGCTGGTTCAAAATGCAGCGGCTAGGGTTCTCACACGAACAAAAAGAACAGAGCACATTACTCCAATTCTAAGGTCCCTTCACTGGCTTCCAGTAAGCTACAGAATTGACTTTAAAGCATTGCTGCTGGTGTACAAATCTCTAAATGGTACAGGGCCCAATTACCTCTCTGATATGTTGCAGCGGCCTAACCCAATCAGATCTACCAGATCGCAACAGAAAAAATTTACTATTAAAACCTGTTGTTAAAACAAAGTGTGGTGAAGCAGCTTTTAGCTACTATGCAGTGCAGCTATGGAACCAACTGCCAGAGGACATTAAAAATGCTCCTGCTGTTGGCAGCTTCAAATCTAGGTTAAAGACCAAGCTGTTTTCAGATGCTTTCTGTTAAATAATTAATATTGTCTTCTTTACATTTTTTATAATCTTTACTTTCTCTGCATGTTTTAAATTTACTTTAACTTTATTCTATTTTATTCTTTATTCTATTCTGCTGGTTTCTTTTTTCTCCTCCTATTTGAACTACTACTTCATTTTATTATTTTATTTCTACTATTGTTTAATTCTTATTATTTTCTTTTAATTCTTTTAATTAATTGTTTTAGAATAAAAATAAAATTATTTTATGTAATTTTATTTCTCTATTGTTTACTGTTTTTGTTTTTACTTCTGTAAAGCACATTGAACTGTCATTGTGTATGAAATGTGCTATATAAATAAACTTGCCTTGCCTTTGTCTGGCATGCGCTACATGAACAGGCACACAGGCAGTGTTGCCACATTGGGTGGTTTTAAATGCATTTTGGCGGGTTTTGAACATATTTTGGGCTGGAAAACGTCAGCAATATCTGGCAACACTGCACACAGCCTCCCTCGCGCACCCCCTCGCGCGCGCACATTCTAAGATGCGTGATGCAGACCTTAATGTTGCGCGCGCACGCTCTTGCTCGCTTCTATCAATATGCAGGAGGCTCCCGGAACTTCCGGGAGACTTGGGATGTCTGTGTTATAAGGTGACCACAGATCGTTAATCATAACACCCCCCCCCAAAAAAAAAAAAAAATTCTCAACTGATTTACATCGATCTCAAAAACGATCATTTTGGTCTGAAAAAGTCGGAAATCCGCCAATCGGCGGAAAATTCTCATCCCTGATTAGATCAAATCAAGTATACAAACAGTATACAGTACAATAGCATTGGTGCAACTACGCCAGGGGGATATACATTCCAAAATAAACAAAAAAAAAAAAGATCATAAAAACACACTGTATAGCACAAAAAGTGTTTGTGTTTTGACAGCCTTCTTATTATTGCTGCTAGAAATTGTGGTTACATACTGTTTAATGTCTATACTAAGTTCTGTAAAATTAGTTTTTTTACTCTGAAATTTAGACTTATGTAGTGTTTTGTCAATATTATTAACAAATTAATCAAATAAAAATGAGAGACAAGATTTCTGCTGTCATAAAAGCCAAACAAGACATTCTCCCATTTCAGACTAAGTCTGAGTGAATGGAGTCAATAATAAGACAAGTAAGCTTAGTCCACAAAAGTTCTGAATAAGGGCAAAGCCAAAATAAATGAATAAGGGTTTATCTTTCTACCCCACAAAAAGAACAATTGACAATGATGTCTTTTTTTTTACTTCTGCAAATAAAAATTGGTAGGATAAAATCTATGTAGCATTTTTTGAAAGATATTTCTTTCACCTTATTGGTCAAAAAGAATTTTTGTGGTAATAGCCAAACTTTTCCCCCAACACATCTCCCCCACCAAATTAGACCAGTGTGACAAAGCGCAAGGAGTAGTAATGAGATTTCTAGTTTACATCCATTTGATTAAAAATAATATTTGGAACATACCAACTCCAAATTTACACAAAGTAAAGACAGGTGATCTGGATTTAGTAAACGAAAAATGTAACAATAAATTTTTAAGGCAGTACTTAGTAAACACTTTATATCCAAGTATAACAAAAAGCTCACTCATTCTGAAAGATTATAACAATTCTGATATATTATCTATTCAAACATGATACTTAAAATTCCCAATTTCCCCAAAATGTAAAGAAGTTCATTTTAAAACTATAAATAACATTTATCCCTCAAATGAATTTCTAAAAAGAAGATTTAAATTTGATGTAGAAAACTGTTATATTTGTAAAACAGATATGGAAACGACAGAGCACCTGCTTTACAAATGTGAAATTGTCCAAAGTTTGTGGAAATCTCTTCATGATTTAATATCGTCCAGCTCCAGAAATATTGACTCCTGGTCCTTTCAAAATATTCAAATGGGAGTAATCCTTAAAGATAAGAAAACTGAGTTTTTGGTGAATAATCTCATTATTTTTACAAAATATTACATACACAAGTGTTGATATGCCAAATCCCCCCTTCATGGCCTGCTCTTAAGAATGAACTGTCCTTGTTACAAAAATGTCTGAAATATATAAACAATCCCCATGCAAATATACTGTACACATTCATAGCAGAAGTTAACCTTTCATAAACCCCTTGTTTTTTTTTCTTCATTTTACATATATTGTACTGTATATATATGTATTTGATAAGTTTTCTTTTCAGATTATATTTTCAGAGGAGGTGTGATTTTATGTTGTAATATAAAAATAATCCTGTTTATGTTTGAATTTAATAAAAATAAATAAAAGAGAGCTTTCTGTTTTACGCGTCACTTCCTACTTCCTGTGTGTTAATAAACCCATCCGTATTGCAACTTTCTATGCCATTCAAAACGTTCCGGGAAATTATATTAAATATATTTGTATTAAATATCTAAGGTTAATACAATGCCCCAGGGACCTTTACGTTTTGTTAAGGTGTTCAAATACCTCGCCCAATCGTTATTGCATTTCTGTTTTTTTTTTTTTTAATTTCCAAAAACATTCAAAATACAAACAAATAGAGCACCATATATATACAGATCCAAAAACATCAAAGTAGTAAAACACAACCATAGCAATAAAGTAAAAATATGAACAAGAAAGGGGCTACTTAACTATCTTTACATATGTTAATTGAGTAAATCAAAGTCATCCAAAAAGGATATAAAATAACCAACATCCTTATTTTCAACTAACTTTAAAGATTTGCCAAAAAGCTTGAGGTCATTCTTCCAGTGTGTACTGCACACTTTCCACTTCCTGTGTGTTAATAAACCCATCCGTGTTGCAAGTTCCTATGCCATTCAGAACGGTCCGGTGAATTACGTTACTTAAATTTATATTAAAATATTTTCTGGTTAGTATAATGCCTCTGTGATCTTTATATTTTATTAATGTTAAAATACTTTTTTGCAGCCATTACTGCATTTTATAGACTGTAAAAATAAACTACATTTCTGTTAATGCATCTTTCCACTTCCTGTATGCAAACTAATGTTCCTAAATGGAGTTTGTAAATTTAATTGTTAAATTAAAGTTGTTGTTTAAAAAAAAGGGGGGGGGGGGGTCTTTCCACTTTCTGTGTGTTCATAAATCCATCCGTGTTGCAACTTGCAGTACACCCAAACGTTCCGGAGAATTAATATAACTTTGGTAAAAAAGAGAGGAAGGAAGGAAGCCAAGCAGCTTTTATTTGTCAAACGTACACTCAAGCACAGACTTAAGCACACAGTGAAATTTAACCTCTGCATTTAATCCATCTGAAGCAGTGAACACACACAAGTGAGCAATGAGCACACACACATATCCAGAGCAGTGGGCAGCTATGCTACAGCGCCCGGGGAGCAGTTGTGGGTTAGGTGCCCTTACTCAAGGGCACTTCAACCCGACCTCAGGCTATGGTTGACTCATGTTAACCTAACCGCATGTCTCTGAACTGTGGGGGAAACCCACGCAGAGACGGGGAGAACATGTAAATTCCACATAGAAAGGCCCCCGTCGGCTGCTGGGCTCGAACCCAGAACCTTCTTGCTGTGAGGAGATGGTGCTCAGGTAACTGTTAGATAAATGTATGCCTGCAATTAATTTTAAGATTATCATTATTAGTATTTTACCAGGGGCGGCACGGTGGTGTAGTGCTTAGCGCTGTCGCCTCACAGCAAGAAGGTCCTGGGTTCGAGCCCCGGGGCCGGCGAGGGCCTTTCTGTGTGGAGTTTGCATGTTCTCCCCGTGTCCGCGTGGGTTTCCTCCGGGTGCTCCGGTTTCCCCCACAGTCCAAAGACATGCAGGTTAGGTTAACTGGTGACTCTAAATTGAGCGTAGGTGTGAATGTGAGTGTGAATGTCTGATGTAAAGACTCTCGTCTCTGCGAGCCTACCACACAGATTTAATACTTGTCATTTTTAGGGCATACCTAACAACGTGTTTTCTCCCCGCCCCCCCCCATCTGTCCCTCTGAGTTACATATTGATCCTGGGATTGAGATGCTGGCCTCTTCTGCCCCTCGGACCTGCTTGATCCATCCTGGTGCCCTGTGTCTGGTCGGAGTTTTATCGCCCCACTCCTGTGAAGGACGGCCCCATGAGGACAGTTGAGGGTTATACCTGTTAAAACTGTTAATATTATAGTCAGGCTGTCTGTTGTTGCCCAAATGAGGATGGGTTCCCTTTTGAGTCTGGTTCCTCTTGAGGTTTCTTCCTCATGTCGTCTGAGGGAGTTTTTCCTTGCCACCGTCGCCACAGGCTTGCTCATTGGGGATAGATTAGGGATAAAATTAGCTCATGTTTTAAGTCGTTCAAATTCTGTAAAGCTGCTTTGCGACAATGTTTATTGTTAAAAGCGCTGTACAAATAAACTTGATTTGATTTGATTTGAATGGTTGTCTGTGTCTATGTGTCAGCCCTGTGATGACCTGGCGACTTGTCCAGGGTGTACCCCGCCTTTCGCCCGTAGTCAGCTGGGATAGGCTCCAGCTTGCCTGCGACCCTGTAGAAGGATAAAGCGGCTAGAGATAATGAGATGAGATGAGTATTTTACCATTGTCACTTCATTGTCATTTTTAAACTTTTTTTTTTTAATTATTGAACTCTGGTATTGTGTGTTTTATACACTCTGTTCCAATTTACCTGAGCATCACCATAGCAATTCAATGTACATACTGTAGGCCTATATCTCGACTTACTGTGCAAATGATAAACTGAACTAAAAAGTGTGCATTGTACAATATCGCCCAATGTAAAGCATTTACTGTTCTCACCCTAAAGTTGATAATTTTCCAATAACAGCACACCCTGAAGTGTTTTATTGCTCCTATACCACAATATAATATACTACCTTTTACTTTACAGGTCACTCAGTTACACTCTCACAAAAAATACTAATTATTCTGACTGAAATTTTTTGTTCGTTCATTCATTTGTTGAAAAACTGAATTGCCAAATATGCAAATGATCACATACTGGAACTCACATGCTAATCAAACTTACATAGACTATATTTACATTTATTTAAAAAAAACATTAAAAAACAAACATAAAACAGTGCATGATATAACAAATATGTTAGCCCTCGATGCTCAGTGTAATTACAGTGTAATTTTAGTTGTAGTAAGTCATTCTTTAGTAATTTACCCACACAGATAAGGAAATATTTGGAATAGTTTTGTTCAGTGATCAAGAGATACAAAACACTACAAAATTACAAAACACAACAAAATCCAACCACAAAAACTAAATCAGCATAATGAAAATGCAATGCAACGTCAAGTAATGTTTGCTAATTGTGGCAGTTAACGAGGTCCTGTTTCATACTGAGTGTGATTCATGTGACAGGGTAGGTACAGACAATAAATTATTTATTTTGTTCAATTAAAAAAAAAAGGTATATTTTTGAAACAAAATACAAATCTTTTTCTTTACAGAGTGTTTTTTGTTTAAAAAAATGATTTCCACCTTCTCTAATCACTGTGAAGAATGATTTAGGTTTTGTTTTGATCTAATTTAAATGTATTTACAGTTCACATAGTTTGTGAACGGTGATTTGCGACAAGAATACAGGGCAAAGCCCCAGTTGATCGATTGATTGATTTTCAACCCCTTTGCTTTGGTATAGATTTTTACACCAGATACCCTTCCTGATGCAACCCTCCCCAATCTATCCAGGCTTGGGACTGGGGCCAAGTATGCACCGGTTTGTGCAACCCCATTGGCTGGGTACAGTATTCTCTACTACCCCTTTTCCACCAAATCAGTTCCAGGGCTGGTTCGGGGCCAGTGCTGGTGCTGGTTCACAACTCGTTCAACTTGCGAGCCAGCTGAGAACCAGTTTGCTTTTCCATAGCTCGCGGTGCTAAGGGAAGACACGTCATTACGTCACTGTATACGTCAGTTACATCATTGTATACGTCATTACGTCGCTGTATACGTCAGTTACGTCGCTACGTTTGCATAAACCTTGGCGCAAATATCGAAGCAAAAACAACACGGAAGAAGCAGCAGCAGCAACAACAATAATAATAATAATAATAATAATGGATGACTTCGCGTTTGTACAGCTGCTACTTCTCGTTGCTTAAAAATGGCGATCTTTCGCGGTCTTGTTATTGTTGTTGGTCTTAACAACTCCGCCCCCCCGCTGACGTAAGTGGTTCTTTCCTCTGGCCCAGCAGAGAGTTGGTGCTAGCCTGGAACCGGTTTTTCTGGCCCCAGAGCCAGTTCTTTGTCAGTGGAAACAGAAAACCCGGTTCCAAACTAAGCATTGGCCCCGAACCAGCCCTGGAACTGCTTTGGTGGAAAAGGGGCATACTTTTCGAAAATAAAAGGTGGTGGCGGGGATTTGGGGGCCACCCAGTATATTTGGTGTATACTGATGAAGTGAGGGTTTTTTTGTTGTTTTTTTGGCGGGCCAGAAAGCGCCCATGGAGAACACTGGGGTATTTTATCTAACTTGCATGGGGGAAAACGGAGCACCTTTGAAGAAACCCATGTATGGGAACTCCACACAGAAAGGCCCCTGTTGGCCATGGGGTTCCAGTGTTCTCCACGGGCGCTTTTAAAGTGGCGCACCGCCACGTTATAATTCTGGCCCGTCACCTTTCCCTTGGCCAAACCCCCCCCCCCCCCAAAAAAAAAAAAACTAACTTCATCAGTATACACCAAATAAATCGTCAAGTATTCGCTTTATTATAATTTTGTAACTATTTAACACGTAGAAGCCCATTAAACGAATGCATACGGGGCTACCTGAAGTGGCCACATGATTGCAATAGAAAGCCAGATTGAAGTCTCTCCCTGCATTACACTACACCATACCACATTACACTATACTGACACATAGTAACGCTGGAAGCTACAAGCTGCACCTAGCCAGCAGCTAAATAACTTTGCGGGTGTTTGTAGCGTTATTATACAATGGTTACGCTTATCTATCGTCTTTTCTGACCATACACAGTTACAGTAATCATATAACACACACACACTACTTAAGTTCAGGTCTTTTATTTTACATATCTGTGATTGTGTAGGCGAGAGCTGCATTTTCCCGTTGCTTTACTGTGGTTGTTTACTGTAGGACTCCCGGGTTCCTGGGTCAAAGGACCTGAACTACGGAGGCTGGGGTGGCTTTGTAGTGCCAGTCTCGGCACGCGCACCAGCTGGTGTGTGGATTAGAGTGGTTTCACCCAATTAACATTATGTGTATTGTAAAAAATGTATGCATTTATTGTAATTGGGTATTTTGTTTATGTTTCACTCACAGAAAAAAAAATTAATTCAGGGATGCGTAACAGGCACATCAGTCTCAACTGAAATGTCAAATGAGTCTCACATTGACAATAAAGACATGTACAGTAAGAATGTGTTAATTTTTTTGTAAAATGATTTTAACAATGGGCGGCACGTTGGTGTAGTGGTTAGCGCTGTTGCCTCACAGCAAGAAGGTCCGGGTTCAAGCCCCGTGGCCGACGAGGGCCTTTCTGTGCGGAGTTTGCATGTTCTCCCCGTGTCCGTGTGGGTTTCCTCCGGGTGCTCCGGTTTCCCCCACAGTCCAAAGACATGCAGGTTAGGTTAACTGGTGACTCTAAATTGACCGTGAGTATGATTGTTTGTCTGTGTCTATGTGTCAGCCCTGTGATGACCTGGCGACTTGTCCAGGGTGTACCCCGCCTTTCGCCCGTAGTCAGCTGGGATAGGCTCCAGCTCGCCTGCGACCCTGTAGAACAGGATAAAGTGGCTAGAGATAATGAAATGAGATGAGATGAGATTTTAACAATGATTTAGCATTTCCTATTCATTTATTTGCCAGTTTCATGGTCAAAAAAGCCCAAAGTCTGTTAGCTTTGTCCCCCTGGCGCCCCACCACCTTTTATTTTTGAAAAGTGGAGAAGCCTGGGGTTTCCTCCAGGTGTTCCGGTTTCCCCTACAGTCCAAAGACATGCAGGTTAGGATAATTGGTGGCTCTAAATTGACCGTAGGTGTGAATGTGAATGGTTGTTTGTCTCTATGTGTCAGCCCTGCAATAACCTGGTGACTTGTCCAGGGTGTACCCCACCTCTTGCCCATAGTCAGCTGGGATAGGATCCAGCTTGCCTGCAGAACAGGATAAGCGGCTACAGATAATGGATGGATGGATAACCCTGGGGTTCAAACCTGGAACCTCGTTGCTATGAGGTGGCAGTGCTAACCACTACACACTAATTGTGTAGTGTTTCATATGATTCTGCCACCATGCATTTCTTGTCTTGTTTTCAATGCCAGTGTTTAAAATGGCTCCAGATTTACCTAGCTAGAGAGCCATTAGCTGCTTTTTCATGTTTCTCAGTTGCTTAGCAATAGCGGTTAGTAATTTGTGTTACGTTGAAAAGATGGGGAACAACTTCTGAGTGGGTATCAGGTGTGATATCGGAGAATTTAGGACCCAGGAGCTGCTGAAGGGTGGACCAGTTAGGTTAATTGGTGGCTCTAAGTTGACTGTAGGTGTGAATGGTTGTTTGTCTCTGTGTCAGCTTTGCGATAACCTGGCGACTTGTCCAGGGTGTACCCCACCTCTTGCCCATAGTCAGCTGGGATAGGAACCAGCTTGCCTGCAGAACAGGATAAGCGGCTACAGATAATGGACGGATGGATGGATGGAGAACCCTGGGGTTCAAACCTGGAACCTTGTTGCTATGAGGCAACAGTGTTAACCACTACACTACCATGCCACACTAAGTGTGTACTGTTTCTTGTTTTCAATGCCAGTGTTTAGCTAGGTAAATCTGGAGCCATTTTCGAGAGTCATTCGTCAAGTCAAGTCAAATTTATTTGTATAGCGCTTTTAACAATAAACATTGTTGCAAAGCAGCTTTACAGAATTTGAACGACTTAAAACATGAGCTAATTTTATCCCTAATCTATCCCCAATGAGCAAGCCTGTGGCGACGGCGGCAAGGAAAAACTCCCTCAGACGACTTGAGGAAGAAACCTCGAGAGGAACTGGACTCAAAAGGGAACCCAACCTCATTTGGGCAACAACAGACAACATGACTATAACATTAACAGTTTTAACATGAAGTCAGTTTCGTTGATGTTATAAACTCTTCATTGATGGAAACTTGAGTGCAAAACTGTTCATGACAACTCAACTCATCTCATCTCATCATCTCTAGCCGCTTTATCCTGTTCTACAGGGTCGCAGGCAAGCTGGAGCCTATCCCAGCTGACTATGGGCAAAAGGCGGGGTACACCCTGGACAAGTCAGCAGGTCATCACAGGGCTGACACATAGACACAGACAACCATTCACACTCACATTCACACCTACGGTCAATTTAGAGTCACCAGTTAACCTAACCTGCATGTCTTTGGACTGTGGGGGAAACCGGAGCACCCGGAGGAAACCCACGTGGACACATTTGGATAAGATTAAATATCTCATCTCATCTCATTATCTCTAGCCGCTTTATCCTTCTACAGGGTCGCAGGCAAGCTGGAGCCTATCCCAGCTGACTACGGGCGAAAGGCGGGGTACACCCTGGACAAGTCGCCAGGTCATCACAGGGCTGACACATAGACACAGACAACCATTCACACTCACATTCACACCTACGCTCAATTTAGAGTCACCAGTTAACCTAACCTGCATGTCTTTGGACTGTGGGGGAAACCGGAGCACCCGGAGGAAACCCACGTGGACACATTTGGATAAGATTAAATATCTCATCTCATCTCATTATCTCTAGCCGCTTTATCCTTCTACAGGGTCGCAGGCAAGCTGGAGCCTATCCCAGCTGACTACGGGCGAAAGGCGGGGTACACCCTGGACAAGTCGCCAGGTCATCACAGGGCTGACACATAGACACAGACAACCATTCACACTCACATTCACACCTACGCTCAATTTAGAGTCACCAGTTAACCTAACCTGCATGTCATTGGACTGTGGGGGAAACCGGAGCACCCGGAGGAAACCCACGCGGACACGGGGAGAACATGCAAACTCCGCACAGAAAGGCCCTCGCCGGCCCCGGGGCTCGAACCCAGGACCTTCTTGCTGTGAGGTGACAGCGCTAACCACTACACCACCGTGCCGCCCCAAGATTAAATATTATCTTATCTAATAAGTGTCAGAAATGGCAAGCTTAGGTGAAGTGAGGACCCAAGAGCAGACTCAAGACAGGCAGTGTACAAAAGGAAACTTCTTTAATGAAGTACAGGGCAGAGGTACAATAGGGCTTAGGCAAAATCAGTGGTCAAAGAATGGGCCAAGAGATCAAAACACAGAAGAGCAGGCAGGCACGGCCAGGGGCAAAACAGGACAGAAAAATCTTCACAAAAACTGAAGAAAACAGGGACAAGGGAAACCCAGGCAGAGGAAGCAAAAACACAATCCAAAGGAACAGACAGGTAAAACGGGCAAAAACTGGACAGAAAACTAGACAAAAAAAAACCACGGAACAATACAGGCAGGGGGGAATCGAGAAGTCACAATACCAAAGGGCTGTAGTGAGGCGAGGAAAGTCTGTAAGAGACATTCTGGCAACTGGAGTAGCTCCAAACAGCTCTTAAGAAGGCCCTGGCTGATGGGAGAGGAGTGGTAGCAGGTGTGGGAGTGCCACTTCAGGGATGATGAGGGTGGGATCCATGATGAACCTGGCAGGAACCCAGCTCCTCTCTTCAGGGCCATACCCCTCCCAATCAACCAGGTACTGGAGTCCTCTGCCTCAGCGTCATACCTTCAGCAACCTCCTGACCGTGAAGACCTCACCATCTATGAACCGGGAGGACAAGGGGGTTTGGAGGGTGGGGATAGGGAACTGGAGACAAGGGGTTTGACTTGGGAGACATGGAAAGTTGGGTGAATACGGCATGGTTACGGGCAGAGACAGACTGCAGTCCTAAAGTTAGCAAGTCAACTGTAGTCCTCAGCCATAAAAGCATTACTGGACCCCCTCCCCACAGGCCTAGTAAAGTCCAATCTTGCTGCCATTAGCCCCCTCATCACTCAGGTAATAAACCTTTCACTTCAAGCTGGCTATGTTCCACCTGCACTCAAAGCTGCTGTTATCAGGCCACTTCTTAAAAAACACACATTAGACCCGGATAATCTTTCAAACTACAGACCCATCTCAAACCTGCCATTTCTCTCAAAAGTGCTGGAAAAAGTAGTGGCCTGCCAACTCCATAACCACCTCAAACTAAACAATCTGTATGAAACATTTCAGTCTGGTTTCCGTCAAGGCCACAGCACTGAAACAGCGCTGGTTAGGGTGACCAACGACCTGCTCATGACAGCTGATGCCGGTTCCCCATCCCTCCTCATTCTCCTGGATCTGTCCGCCGCCTTTGACACTGTTGATCACAACATCTTGTTGCACCGTCTTCATACAACCATCGGCCTCTCCAACTCCGTCTTCAACTGGTTTTCCTCCTATCTGTCAGGAAGAACAGAGCACGTTGCCCTGGGGGAAGCCAAATCAGAGACCCACGCTGTCACCTGTGGGGTTCCCCAGGGCTCAGTACTTGGACCAACTCTCTTCACCATATATCTGCTCCCTCTTGGTCATGTCATCAGTAAACATGGACTGTCATTCCACTGCTATGCCGACGACACACAGCTCTATTTAAAAACGGATTCTAACCACCCCAACCACTCTGCACTCTCGCAATCTGCCACACTCACCACCTGCCTGGAGGAGATAAAGGCGTGGATGAAGCTCAACTTTCTGCAGCTAAACAGCTCCAAAACTGAAGCCATCCTAGTCGGCACTCCACACCAGGTTGGCACTTCCACCATCACCAGCATCACCTTCTCTGATCAGGACATTCCACTATCCCCAGTCGTCACCAATCTTGGTGTAAAAATGGATCCCCACCTTACCTATGACACCCACATCCAACAACTTTGCAAAATCTCACTCTACCACCTCAAGAACATTGCCAAACTCCGTCCGTCTCTCACCCTGGCAGATGCAGAAAAGCTGGTCCACGCCTTTGTTTCCTCCAGGCTGGACTATTGCAACGCACTCCTCATCGGGATCCCTAGCAAGTGCATTCAAAAGCTCCAATACATTCAGAACAGTTCTGCTAGGATCCTGATGAGGGTGCGAAAATTCAATCATATCATTCCCATTCTCAAAACACTCCACTGGCTCCCTGTCTCATTCCACATTGAATATAAGGTCTCCCTCCTCACCCACCAGTGTCTCCATGGAACTGCCCCCACATACCTCAAGGATCTCCTCACTCCTCAGACATCCACACGTTCCCTCCGTTCCTTCTCCACCCATCTCCTTAAAGTACCAAGGACTAAGCTCTGCACAATGGGAGATCGGGCTTTTTGCTCTGCTGCCCCCCGCCTTTGGAATGCCCTCCCAGACCATCTGAGGGCACCACAAACTATTGATGCTTTTAAATGTGGCCTGAAAACCCACTTTTTAAAAAAGCTTATGATTGTTGATTTTATATGCTGAATTTACTCTGTAGCACTTTGAGATTGTTTTTATGAAAAGTGCATTATAAATAAAATTTTTTATTATTATTATTATTATTATTACTGCACAGGTGATTGCTCTAAGACAACGAGGGAGGCTCAGCCTCCTCTAAAAATGACGAACATCGTGTAGGATGAATTGCGCTAGGCTTATGTTATAGCCGACCTTATAACATTGCTATTTCAAATCCAGAATCATAGAAATATATGTGCTCAACCCAACTACAGTGCGAAATCATTCCGTTATAACTTTCCCCAGTTCGCCTAATGTGTGCTTGAGTTTTTCCCCCTCGTGACAGCGCAATGCAGCCCAGCCTCAGTGGACTTCAATGGCATTTAGGAGCGATGCGCTTTCAATAGCAAAATGCAAGACGATTATTGGACAAATACTACGAAAACGCCCGCCCACCAGACTCCCAGCCTCAGCGGACTTCAATGGCATTTGGGAGCGATGCGCTTTTCAATCTCAAAATGCAAGACGATTATTGGACAAATACTGCGAAAACGCCCGCCCCACGAACTCCCAGCCTCAGTGGACTTCAATGGCATTTGGGAGCTATGCGCTTTTCAATCTCAAAATGCAAGATGATTATTGGACAAATACTGCGAAAATGCCCGCCTACGGACTCCGAGCCTCACATGGGAGGGACATGGCAAAGCTTTCCGTGAGGAGACTGGTGATTGGTGAAAGTGGCCGGATATTTTCTTTGATTGACAGCTCGTTTCAAATATAGACAGGCAGCGGTGAATTTCAGTTCAGTCCCATGCGGATTCGCAAGTGCTGTGGTGTATTGTAAGAGATCAGCTTACATTTCGATTTCATTCATTACATACGGTTTCTACCAGCTTTTTTAGTTTGTATATATTTTTATTGTAAATAAAGTGTAAATATAATGTTGTCAAGTTTGCTATCTTAGTTCCAGAAATTTCGTTTATTTGAGTGACTGAACTTGAACTTGAGGGGGCTAGTCAGCTAGCAAGAAAGCTGCGCACGGATGCCAAGCATTGCTGATTTAATTTTGGCGAAGCCATTTGCCAGTCTTCCTTTCGAGGAAAAAATTAAAATTAAAGAGCAGGGTAGACCAATGCCTCAAATTGACTTGGTGAAAAAGGTAGGGAATAATACTCGTTCCTTTCAGCTCTCCTGGTACGAGAAAGTGAATTGGCTAACAGCAAGTGACCCACATCAACAACAGTAAATAGGCTACTTTAGTAATATGTCATGGATGGACCAAAAATATAGAATCTATTTGAAATGTTTATGCTGAGTATATTATATTGGAATATATATTTCTCTGGATATGAATTAAACACAGCTACAATTTGGAAAACATTTTTAAACAAAAACACAGCCGAGAACATTTCACACTACGGACCTGGATTAAAAGTGAAGGGTTATCAAAATTGTCAATAAAACATTTCTCAGTCAAAATAAGTAAAATATAGGGAAAGTGTCATTGAATGAAATGTGTGGCACCCAGCTTTATGTTTGGCTCCCCAAGGTCAGTGCTTGTGCCTATTCCAGAACACTCTGCTGTTACTGCTGAGGTTCCTGACAAAGAGCTGCTTTCAATAATGATCAATTTTTAAACAACATGCCACAATTTTAAAATATAAAATGTTAAAACATACCCCCCCCAACACCACCATCATGTATATTGGACAGTAGGCTAATGGGCCAAAAGAACCTGTTATTTCACAGTTTGTGACCCTGCCAACAATCAGCCAGATCAGAGGCAAGAGTATGGGCAAAATTGATGTGTTTTTTCTTTTAAAATCTGGAAATATCGTAACCGACCAGCCTCCCCTGTTTGAAAGACTACCAGCCGCCACTGCATTACTGTAAGTGTCCAGCGCGTCCTCCAGGTGTGACTTTAAAATGTCCACATCACAGGTAACCCAGGCTGACGATTTGTATAAGATGTATGTACTGTATACAAATTAATATAAAAAATAAAATAAACGATTGTCCAAATTTCACAAATAAAGCTTAGACTATAAGAAAACAAGCATACTTACCGTTTCGTGCACGTATTTGGTCATTTTAAGCGTATTTTAGCCATTTTTGGGTACCCCATACTCTTCTGTTACCTAAAAAGACAGAATTATCTTGAATTATCTATTGAATGTAACGGTCCAATCAGCTTCGAGATAACGTTTGGTTTCGGGTTTCCTGTGGCATAACATACTTGTTAACGTCCAGATTTTCCGTGGCGAGAAGTTTGGCCTGTTGCTTTTCGTAATTAAACGGTGAAATTTATACTATTAGTTAAAAGATATTTTGTATTGAAATACCCCCTGGATATCCTTAGACATTCTTCTTTTGCCTGGTGGGTTTAAATCTGCAAGAATCCTTGTTTTTAGTCAAAAAAAAAATCAGGTGGAGGCAGAGTGACTTGGCGTGGTGGTTCACTGGAGTCTACAACCTTCTGTCTTTTTAGGTAACAGAAGAGTATGGGGTACCCAAAAATGGCTAAAATACGCTTAAAATTACCAAATACGTGCACGAAATCGTAAGTACGCTTGTTTTCTTGCAATCCAAGCTCATCTCATCATCTCTAGCCGCTTTATCCTGTTCTACAGGGTCGCAGGCAAGCTGGAGCCTATCCCAGCTGACTACGGGCGAAAGGCGGGGTACACCCTGGACAAGTCGCCAGGTCATCACAGGGCTGACACACAGACACAACCATTCACACTCACATTCACACCTACGGTCAATTTAGAGTCACCAGTTAACCTAACCTGCATGTCTTTGGACTGTGGGGGAAACCGGAGCACCCAGAGGAAACCCACGCGGACATGGGGAGAACATGCAAACTCCACACAGAAAGGCCCTCGCCGGCCACGGGGCTCGAACCCAGACCTTCTTGCTGTGAGGCGACAGCACTAACCACTACACCACCGTGCCGCCGCAATCCAAGCTTTATTTGTGAAATTTGGACGATCGTTTATTTATTTTTTTATATTAATTTGCGGGCGGCACGGTGGTGTAGTGGTTAGCGCTGTCGCCTCACAGCAAGAAGGTCCTGGGTTCGAGCCCCGTGGCCGGCGAGGGCCTTTCTGTGCGGAGTTTGCATGTTCTCCCCGTGTCTGCGTGGGTTTCTTCCGGGTGCTCCGGTTTCCCCCACAGTCCAAAGGCATGCAGGTTAGGTTAACTGGTGACTCTAAATTGACCGTAGGTGTGAATGCGAGTGTGAATGGTTGTCTGTGTCTATGTGTCAGCCCTGCGATGACCTGGCAACTTGTCCAGGGTGTACCCTGCCTTTCACCCGTAGTCAGCTGGGATAGGCTCCAGCTTGCCTGTGACCCTGTAGAACAGGATAAAGCGGCTAGAGATAATGAGATGAGATGAGATATTAATTTGCAGCATTTTCCCCAGAAAAAAATTAAAGCCCTAAATTCTGGCATGATAATACACAGACAATTGAGCGCCAATGGCTCGAAGCGAAACTAGGGGGGTCCGGGGGCATGGCCCCCCAGAAAATATTTTGAAAATCGATGCTCTCAGGTGCATTTTCAGGGTCTCTGAGAGGTTTTAGATACATGATTATAGGATAGATTTTACCAGTGTTTCAGTGATTTCTGACCTAAATAGTATTAATGTAAACACATTTGAAATTTCACCTTAAAGTTCAACATGCAAGTTAAACTGTTTTGTTATAGATTACTTAGGTATATGATAGATTGAAAATCTACGGGGATCCCTTAATTATCTATGATCAAGTAGTGTTGTAACAAAAATGTGCATGAAAATATGAACAGTGGTTTGCTCCATCTTATGCGATCCAATGAAGAGAATCGATCATCATGACCTCCTGTTGATCGCAAAGGGATCTGAACCTAAGAACTGCCACCTTAAAATAAGTTGCTGTATTACTATAACTGTAATGATTTAGAATGTTTCTGATGCAATTACCGTAATATATGTATAACTAAGATACACTGAAAAGAAAAGTAAGGCAACTGCCTATTATAAAGTTTAAATTTTGGCACTTTATTAAATGGACTAGATTAAGATTAAAACATATTTAAAGGAAAAGAAAACTTAATCCATACATTTAAGTTTGCAGAAAGATTATGTACTTATAAACACATTCATGAATGATAATAGACTAGGTCAAACTTTTGTGATTAAAATCAGTCGGCTTTGTCCGTCTGGTGGGGGACAACATCGGCAGCCAATGAGATCGCTTATAATGAATCGGAAAATTCCGGGATGTCTGACGTTTTCTTTTGATATTTTTATTGGACAGTTTGAACGTGTGATCTTGACCTAGCCAACAGATTACAGTTTGTTTAACACAAATATCAATCAATATGTAAATGGATAGATCTGTTATTTGCTCTCCTATGTATCTAGTTATTTGTGGGTAGGAAATTTAATGTATCGGTGTAAATCTAAGCGTATCAGATTTTAATTAAAGTGCATATCCTGGACCAATGTCGTGTTTTTTTTTATATGAAAGTATGTCCCTTTACACACTCATCCAGAAGGGTAATTTTGCACAAGGCCATCTGTCTACAGCAGAAAAAAATAAAATAACAAAACGCGTCTGGAAAAATCCCAAGGGAGTCTGGAGCCAGATTGATCCAGATTCGTGATGTCACGTGCAGATCCGCCAGCAGGCTGAGAGACAAACATAGGAACACCTAATTTAGAGTATAGTTTCTCTCTTATTTCTTACCCTGGCAACAGTCAACTTGTGAATTGCCGATTTTCTTGGTCTTTTTCTCGGCTCTGCTTGGTCCTCGGCTTCAAGGGCCTCAGTGGATGCGGCACTTCGCCTTCTGTCAGGGGAGATGAACACGGCTGGCTCCTTTGGTGACGCTGACACAAATGGAGACGGTGTTGCTTTGGGCATTCTAACAGATGGAACTGCGTCTTTTTTCAGATCAAGTTGCTTCTTGAAGCCCATTTCCCACTGCAAATAGTTCTCAAAGTTGTCGGGTTTTATGAAGTGAGCCCTGCATATGATGCTGTGGTCTGTTGCACGTTGCCAGTTTTTCCGGGTGCCTCGCACAAAGCGCTCCCATTTCTCCCTCATTGTCCGGTCTTTTGGGAAACGATGAGTACTAATCCCATCATGATTGGTGTTGCTACACTCTCCTACGATACATCTGTTAACCATTTTAATAATTACGTGATAACGTTGAAGAAATTTTCAGAAAACCACCAGGTCGTTTTCTCATAAACAAACCAACACTGACATAGGATTCAGATGGCGGTGTCCTGCACGCGACGTCACGAAAATCAATGTTTGCCAGGAAATCCAAATGCCAAGTTTTTTCAGAGGCGGACGAATTCACCTCAAATGGCTTGATTTCAACTGAATTTTTCTGGTATTGTGCAAGATAAAATAAATTGCACAAAATGCAAAATGTGACAGATATTTGACCAAAGTTTAATATAAAATAAGAGAATTACATTGATCTTGCTCCTGAATATACCCAAGATGTGCCCTTTAAAGCGACTAAGCGTATCGGCAGGCAGAGCAAGCGTATCGGGCCTGATGCGCTAAAACGCTTTGGGGAAAACCGTGAATTTGTATACCGGGGCGTAGCTAGGATTTTTCAAAGGGGGGTGGGGGGGGTGGGGGGTGTCACACACCGACTGGCAGCCTGAGTACATTATGTAATTATTTTTTGTTACCATTGCTAGTTTTAGGCAGCTTAGAAACCGGCTCTTCCATTATTGCTGTTTCTTCCACGTTTTCTTGATGTCGTGTTCTAGAAACGGCACTAAAACTTAGCTTCGAAGCCACAAAATGCAACTTTGATGGAAAAAATATATAATAAATTGCTTACCTCTCTTCACGTCGAAAGGAGGAAAGTTTTCCTTGTTTTGACATGGCGAATTATTAACACAAGAGGAAATACTCGTAATTCGCAATTAAAAAGACAGCAGCTACACTGGCAGCTTGACCATGCTTTCTAGTGCCATCGTGTTGCGCTTGCGCAGAACTGGGTTTTTATGCCCATACCACAGGAAGTCATACAAGGTTATAGAAACCCTAATGAGGCTGCGGTGACAATCTCATCACATCTCATCTCATTACTGTATCTCTAGCCGCTTTATCCTGTTCTACAGGGTCGCAGGCAAGCTGGAGCCTATCCCAGCTGACTACGGGCGAAAGGCGGGGTACACCCTGGACAAGTCGCCAGGTCATCACAGGGCTGACACATAGACACAGACAACCATTCACACTCACATTCACACCTACAGTCAATTTAGAGTCACCAGTTAACCTAACCTGCATGTCTTTGGACTGTGGGGGAAACCGGAGCACCCGGAGGAAACCCACGCGGACACGGGGAGAACATGCAAACTCCACACAGAAAGGCCCTCGCCAGCCACGGGGCTCGAACCCGGATCTTCTTGCTGTGAGGCGACAGCGCTAACCACTACACCACCGTGCCGCCCGGTGACAATCTATTGTAAAAAAAAAAAAAAGTTAGAAAAATTGCAGTGAGCGCTTTTCTAATATTCTTATGTGGCTATTGAAAAAATGTATGGTCCGACAAAGGGGGGGGGGGGGGGGGGGGTCATGGGCACCCCAGGACACCCCCCCTCCCTCCCTAGCTACACCCCTGTATCAGAGGCTCCAACTCTCCCGCCATGGGCGGGAAATCTCCCGCTTTAGGGAACATTTAGAAAATCCTCCCAACCTCCCGCTGACAACATAAAAATCTTCCGCCCGCTCTTACTACACATGATTAGTAAAAAAAAAAATATATATATATATATATATATAAATAAAACTTGATACGTTTATGTTGACACAAATTAATAGTTGACTTTCCGCTTTGTGTGTCTAACATTGTATGGGTGGACTCAAGTGTGTACCTCGCAGTATATGCCGATTCCCTGGTCAGTACACCGATCGGCGTAACGGGGGGATTGGAGTGAATGCCAGAGGCATGCGCGCAGATCAAGCGCACATATGAATCGAGTGGAATTCGGTACGCTGCGGGGTACACACTTGAGCCCACCCGATGCCTTAGCAGTTACCGATAAAGCATACAGACGGCGCTATTAACAATACACGCGAGAGAACGAGAAAACCCGCGACACAACCATTTTGTTTGTTTTTTTGCATCTGCATTTATCGCCTGCTGGTCTTTAACTTTACGTTCTCTTGAATGAGATAATGAAGTGAAGTTCCGTTGGTGGAAGTGGCGAAAGCCAAACTACAAAGAAAAAATATCAGAAAATCACCAAGATAAAAGTTCGGATCGCCTGTCGCGATGGTCGCCAGGGACGAATGGCGGACTATTTTGGACAGCAGCAAGACGACCCTATATCTGACAAGGTTAGATCACCAGACCAGACGTTAGATTCTAATGAACTTGTCTGACTTTTACTAACTTAGAATATTATTAGAAGAACATTATCATCAGAGGGTTTACCATTGGCAATTTATAATAGTCATTATTGACATTAATATGCCTAAAGTCAATGTTAAAGTTTGGTCTATAGTCACTGGATTTATCTAGATCTGTTACTATTAATAAAATTTAATTGACACGAAATTTAAGCTAAGAGAGATGAGACTGAGATGATGTGTAGTGGTTAGTGCTGTCGCCTCACAGCAAGAAGGTCCGGGTTCGAGCCCTGTGGCCGGTGAGGGCCTTTCTGTGTGGAGTTTGCATGTTCTCCCCGTGTCCGCGTGGGTTTCCTCCGGGTGCTCCGGTTTCCTCCACAGTCCAAAGACATGCAGGTTAGGTTAACTGGTGACTCTAAATTGACCGTAGGTGTGAATGTGAATGGTTGTCTGTGTCTACTGTACGTGTCAGCCCTGTGATGACCTGGCGACTTGTCCAGGGTGTACCCCGCGTTTCGCCCGTCGTCAGCTGGGATAGACTCCAGCTTGCCTGCGACCCTGTAGAACAGGATAAAACGGCTACAGATAATGGGATGAGATGAGATATATATACACACACGCACACGTAGTCGTTGACTTACGACTGTGTTTGGTTACGAATGACTGGTTGTAAACCAATCTGGTTGTAAGTCGGCCTATGTTAAATGAACGTAAGTATATTGTGATGTGTAATGATATTGTAATCATCTTAAAAAGTCTTATTTTATCAACATTTTCTTATTTCATTACCTCGGCTCATTATTTGGTTTAAGTCAAACACTGCATACTACACTGCGTACAGTACAATTCGTTTAATATGTGCAAAACAAAAAATACAGGTGTGAAAAATAGAAAACATTTTAGTTTGAAACAGCAAAATACAAAAAAAAAAAAAGTGACCGCTGGCATCACTGGTGCTTGGCTGTGGGTCGTCTCTGTCATCATCAGCTGTTGCAGCGCTCCGGCTGGCGGGAGAATTTGCTCGTTTCATAAACCAGGAGCTGGGGTGGAAACTGTCGTACGCTCAGCTAGCTCAGCTAGGAAACACTTAACCAGACGGTCGTAAGTCGACGACTACCTGTATATATCTCCCTCTTTGCAATTTTCCCAAGTTGGAGCCTCTGCTGTATACAGTACATGCATCTTCTTCTACAAATCCTCAGCCTGGGTTACCTGTGTCCACATTAGCTGCTTTTTCATGTTTCTCAGTTGCTTAGCAACAGCGTTTGTCATTTGCGTTACGTTGAAAAGATATGTGAGTAGGTCTGGGGTGTGATGTCGGAGAATTTAGGACCCAGGAGCTGCTGAAGGCTGGACCAGTGGGCGGAGTCGAGCATTGATTGACAGAGGCTCGGAGAGCGAGTAATCTGGCAAACTGACCACATTAAACTCGCGAGTCACGGACGGCGCTCCGGAGGGAGGAAAAAAAGAAAAGAAAAGAAAAGGTTTCCGGTTCAATTCGTAATCGAGCACGTAGCGAATGTATAAAAATCCGTCGGAAGGCGATCTCGGTTACCGATGCCCGCTCAACGGTAGTTGATAATGCTGAAGATGAGGCTGCCAGCGGCGGAGGGAGACAACGACGCGGCCGAAGGAGACCGACGGGAAAAAAACAACGGCGGCGAGCGCGGCTTCGTGCCTTTCAACCCCGCGCTGGATGACGAGGTGGGCCGCGGACCGACGCACGCTCCCCGGCGGCAGCTCGACAAGGAGGCGGTGTTCGAGTGGTTCGGGCTGCGGCTCAGCCCCGCCAAGCGCGTGGAGTTCATGTGCGGTTTGCTCCACATGTGCCAGCCGCTCGAGCTGCGCTTCCTCGGCTCGTGCCTCGAGGACCTCGCGCGGAAAGACTTCCACATCCTGCGCGACGTCGAGGCTCGCGCCAACAGCGCCGCCGACCTCCGACTCCTCGCCGACGTCGCTGACCCGGTCGTGCTCTCGCGCCTGCTCGTCTGCCTCTCCCTGCTCGGATCGAAGAACCGGGAGTGCGCGAGCATCCTTTACAGCACGCTCAGCCGGATCGACGTGCTGCACCCGAGGAACTGCTGCGGGTTAAATTTACCGGAACCGGGACCGGCTCCGCTGGAGCAGCTGGCGTTGCTGTTCGCCATGGCCTCGCTGCACCCGGCGTTCACCTTCCACCAGAGGGAGGTCGTGCGGGAGCAGCTGGAGCGCGTGGAAGCCTTATTAGAGGAGAGGAGCCTGCGGCACTGCGCATGCGCAGCTCAAACACTGGTAACTCCATTAGTAACATTAAAGGGAAAAGTCCACCTTGAAACCCTTGACGTGTGTCTATCCTGAGATGTTCCTCATGCTTTTACTGAGTCTGATGGTTGGTCTTGTATTCGTGCCTCTCTGACATCACAAGGGGACGTTGTTAGTGGTCGGGTCATACCAAAGACCAGTACAAAGACATCCCCCCCATTGTAACCCTAGCTATGTGAGAGGTCGAGGGCTACAGAAATGGAGATCGGTACCACCATATGCGCCATATGGCATGGGAAGGACTTTTGAGTTTGATTTTACATCTAACGACACATCTGATAAAGAGTAGAAACATTGTGGCAAAAGTCGGACTCGGTCGTTCAATTAAGTCACGATCTATGAGACGATAAGAACAATGGCGTTGATGGCAGTGAAACCCTTGCTTTTAGTGAGTCTTGTGAGTCTGATGGTTGGTCTTGTATTCTCGTTATCTCCTTGAGAACTTTGCATTCGTCTCACTCTGACATCACAAGGGGACGTTGTTAATGCTGGCATCAAAGAAAGTCACGGTCACGTTCTTTTCCTGCTCACTATTTTACATCTAGTACCGCGAGTTGGCCTAGTGGTCGGGTCATACCAAAGACCAGTACCTGCTGCCGTCTGGTAAGGCACGTTGTAATACAGATGCGAGTGGGGAGTCAAACTCTTGCGGTTACCAGAGGACCCCACACACACACACACACACACACACACACACACACATTGTAAGCCTAGCTATGTGAGAGGTCGAGGGCTAGGGAAATGGAGATCGGCACCGCTCTATGCGCGCTATGGCATGGGAAGGACTTTGAGTTTGATTTTACATCTACATCTCCTTTAAGTGCCCTATTAACGACATCTGATAAATAGTAGAAACATTGTGGCAAAAGTCAGACTCGGTCGTTCAATTAAGTCGCGATCTATGAGACGATAAGAACAATGGTGTTGATGGCAGTGAAACCCTTGCTTTTAGTGAGTCTTGTGAGTCTGATGGTTGGTCTTGTATTCTCGTTATCTCCTTGAGAACTTTGCATTCGTCTCACTCTGACATCACAAGGGGACGTTGTTAATGCTGGCATCAAAGACAGTCACAGTCTTTTCCTGCTCACTATTTTACATCTAGTACAGCGAGTTGGCCTAGTGGTCGGGTCATACCAAAGACCAGTAACAGTACAAAGACCCCCCCCCCCCCCCCCCCATTGTAAGCCTAGCTATGTGAGAGGTCGAGGGCTACGGAAATGGAGATCGGCACCGCTCTATGCGCGCTATGGCGTGGGAAGGACTTTGAGTTTGATTTTACATCTACATCTCCTTTAAGTGCCCTGTTAACGACACATCTGATAAATAGTAGAAACGTGGCAAAAGTCAGACTCGGTCGTTCAATTAAGTCACGATCTATGAGACGATAAGAACAATGGCGTTGATGGCAGTGAAACCCTTGCTTTTAGTGAGTCTTGTGAGTCTGATGGCTGGTCTTGTATTCTTGTTATCTCCTTGAGAACTTTGCATTCGTGCCTCTGACATCACAAGGGGACGTTGTTAATGCTGGCATCAAAGAAAGTCACAGTCACGGTCTTTTCCTGCTCACTATTTTACATCTAGTACAGCGAGTTGGCCTAGTGGTCGGGTCATACCAAAGACCAGTACCTGCTGCCGTCTGGTAAGGCCAAGAAAAATAATTGTTTGTTTCCTATTACATCTTGGAAAAAAAATAGGGTAGGTAGGTCTTTTTATTTTATTTTTTTATCATCACACAAAATACCGGGTAGGTAGTTTTTTTTTTTTAAAATAAATTTTAGGTGTGGGACAAAAAGTGGCACATAGTGGGGAAGTGTCATTCTGTGACTCAACCATCCAGAACCAGGCCTAAGAAAACCAGTGAAGCTTGTGGAATACAGGATTCGGAGCCCATGGATAAAATATGGAGTGCTCGGACGCTTAAAGGAACTATAAACATAACAACTACAAATGTTGAACCTTAACTTTATTAGGAACACTATGTTGTGAACTTGTATGTTTAATATGAATACAAAGAACATCGTGATATCGATACCGCCGTTATCCTGGGCGCTGTGTGTATACTGTTTGCATGACTCGTCCAGCGGAGGATGATAATGTTCGTAGAGTTCTTTTACAGTTGAAAACTTATAAAATGAACTTATTGTCTTACAATCTTCCGTGTGGTCACAACCGATCACGGTAATCGAGAACACTTCGTTGGCCGCCATGATGCCTAGCGTTGTGTACAACACAAGCCGGAGTTTCCCGGAAAGAGGTCATGACGTCAGATTGAGGCCGTGAGAAATCAATGAGTGTTTCTTGTCCGATATATGCGTTTTAGGCCCAATCCCAATTCTAATTTCTACCCCTCCCCCTTCCCCTCCGCCTTCCCCTTGGCCCTTCCCCTTGAAACTGAGCTACAAGGGATAGGGCTTGAAATTCAACCCTTACGTATTGGGATAGCCCTTCAACGATCGCATACGTCATCGCGTACCTCCGTCAGCGTTTACGTTAGCAAAACGCGACCAAATGCGTCATTGGCTGCGACCAGCCGCTACAGTCAGAGCCAGAAATCTCTGCTGGCAGGGTGTGATTTGTTAACTAACACCACTGAATGGGATATCTTTGGCGCTTCGTGCACCACATCCAACAGAATGAGGTGTCAGAACACTCATGTAAACAATAAAAGCGAGAATAACAGAACAAAACGTACGCAGTAAAGCAACCGAAAACAATACTCACTCCCAAAGCTTTTTAGCAGCAGCTTGGATTTCAGAAATCGCTGCTCATTCTCAGCTCGAAAGCGAATCAAGCGGCGTGTTTCCTCTGGATAACAACTTAAAACACGTAAATAATGGAGAAAATACATTTATGACAATCTTTCGCCGCGGGAACCGCCATCTTTCTGAAATCCGCATGAAATCTCGCTGAAATCCGCATGGCATTGTGGGAAATCACTCAAACCCCTTCGTTCGGAGTCAGCTCCAGGAAAATCTCCGTTTGGAGGGGTACAGAAGCCCTACCCCTCCCCCTACCCCTCCGCGTTAACTGGGATTGGGATACCCCTACCCCTTCACGTGAACGCGCAAAATGGAGGGGAAGGGCCAAGGGGTTGGTCCAAGGGGTGAAATGGGATTCGGCCAAACTCTTGCGGTTACCAGAGGACCCCCCCCCCCCCACCCCCCCACCCCCCCCAGCGCTCGAAACTAACGGTGTCCCGATGTCCCGGGGACCATAAAAAATGTCATCGGGACACAAAATTATCATATCTGGGACAATCCCGGGACAATGGAAAAAAAATAGATCTAGAAAAAAAGTTCTACATTAATATTATTTACAAAGCCATAACACATACGTAGACATTCACCTAATTTGTCAATTTTAATTTTAAAACGTTAACAGCGAAAAATACATAGTAGCTACACTTTCGATGCACCTGCATCCGTAGGCTACAGAGCAGCGCATTCTGTTCTAGAATCTTCGGCCGGAGTCCGCATTATATGGACTTGGAATGGAATTGCTACCGCACACGCTGCGCCGACTCTTGCCAGAACAAAAATGCTGAAGTGGTTGAAGCGGACCGACCGCGGGGAAGAAACTGAAAGCCCAGACATAACGTCTCCGGGACCTTCAGGATCCAAAGTGTCATCGCCTGGTCTGCAGGCAACGCTAGCAACTGAATGAACTGAATGAACACTGTTAGACACGTTATAAAATACAACAGGAATGATGTGGATGATATTGACGGAAGATACCGTTCAACAGAATAAGTGAGCTTTCTTGGTGTCTTTCTAGTTCAGAAAGTTTAGTCAGTCAGCAGCACAACTAGGCTCGGACCTGGCACTATGCTGATGTTGCTAACATTCGCACCCGGCAGCGAAAGTTCATAAAATGGATAACGGAAAGTTCATAAAAATGGATAACGGTAATGGTGAAAATGATAAGTTGGCCTTATAAGTGCCAACAGATATTCAAGGTATAAGTAGATGAAATGAACATAAAAGGGGTCTTATTTTCAACTAAAGTGTACTGCAGATGTAGGGAGTTGAAACATTTTCTGAATGAGCTAGTTGGCCCCTTTAAATAAACGGGTATCTATTCATACAGTGAGATCGCCAAAGTTTAATAAACTGAAAATGCAATAACTGTAATTTTGAAGTAGATGATGTATAGGACATGTGTCGCTTGTGTCTTGTGACCAGGGCTGGAGTGGGCCCTGTTTTCAGTCCGGGAGTTTAATTCACATTCAGGCCACTTTGAAATGGAGGAGGAATTTGAGTACATTAAAAAAGATAAAACAAATAACTGTTCTTTCACAATGCTTTTTATTTGGTTTAAATTCAGGTAGTGACAATGTATGTTGTTCGTCGTTCTCTGCATTACTTTAGGGTTAATAAAACTTCCATTACGCGGTAGTTTAATGACCACAAACGTAATGCAGAGACCGACGAACGATTTCATCTAGTATGAGACGGGGCTCCACTTAAAATTGGATGGTGTGTGGCCGCGTGTCTAATCCGCATATACATTTATCTGTGTCACCAACATGTCCCAAAGTTCCTTAGTGAAAATATTTGAAAACACATCCAAAGGACATGCATCTTCAGAAATCGGCATCTTCGGCCCGGGTGTGGGAATGAACTTTTACGTCGGGGGCGAAATCCAGCTGACTGCCACTCCAAATAGCAAAGCAGCGAGTATGGCTGATTGTTTCGCGTTATTTAAGACGAATTACACAACACATTTTTAGTCACATAGTCTTAAAATAACGAAAGCACCCATCTCACGTGCATTTGAACCAATGCTTGTGCATTACATGCCGCATACGCCTCGAAAATAATGGCAAATCAACAATGCTGGGTACTCAGCAACCGGCAGATAAAGCGTGAGGGCGCATTAGGCAACTCAAAAATGGTTAAATGAAATGTAGGCTAAAGCAAGTGTTCGATTCTGCTTAGAATATTGGCATACGCATACACCTCTTCTAAGTTATATATTTAACAACAATTATTTAACATCAAATATGACTTCTAGGCCTATGTGTTCATAACCACAATGTGCGCACGCCTGTGGAAATGCACGGTGTGACAGCGAGATGAAATAGGCTGGATGAGGAAATAACGCGCAACAGCACATTTGGGACCTGTTCATCTAAAATTGTTAATGACTGGGATCTAAAGCAATGTCCGGTTCTTCTTAGAATTAAGACATACACCACATCTATACCGTGTAAATTGCGAGATTTCACATGACAGCAAAAAGCTGAATTGACATCGCAAACTATCGACACATTATAGGCCTAGCATAGACTGATAAAATCGACAAACCGGGTTATCATACTCCATATCTTTCGTAACCTACCAGCTGGTCTTGAGAACATATCTGTCAATTTGGCACATTTTGCTGCCACCTCCTTCCTTTTTTTAAGCTCCGCCCTTTCGGTTCCACCTGGCCTCTTTCTGCCCTCCATCACTGACGCGCGCTGTTTCGCGCCAATGTTGTTTAAGTTCCCCGCAATACAGAGGAGGAGTCTTGGACCAAACCAACTGCAATAGAGGGGAGGGGAGAATTTCCTTATTTGGTAGCGCCTATTTAATCTGCTGCGATGCTGTCGGCGTCTGGGCTGCCATGTGAAAATGCAGATTGCAGTTGAATTGATGATTAATGCAAGAATAAGATCAGTGACCAAAATTAGTGAAAATTATTTTCCCCATGCTCCAAGCAGGCCACCATTGATGGTTTGGGCCAGGGATGGTCCCGGCTAAATATAGGGCCACCCCGGCATTGCTTGTGACTTATTGTAAAAATGATTTAAAGGGTTCAAAATCACATAGTTACAAATATAATAGTAACTTCATATGATAATATTAACCACTGGTTATTTCAGAGAGGAAAAAAAATGGGGACACTATTGCTTCCATTCGGGACAATACAACACAGAATTCGGGACCACTGGGGGACACAAAGAAAAAAAGTTAATTTCGAGCCCTGCCCCCCCCCCCCCCCCCCCCCCCCCCCCCCCCACACACACACACACACACACAATTGTAAGCCTAGCTATGTGAGAGGTCGAGGGCTAGGGAAATGGAGATCGGCACCGCTCTATGCGCGCTATGGCATGGGAAGGACTTTGAGTTTGATTTTACATCTACATCTCCTTTAAGTGCCCTATTAACGACACATCTGATAAATAGTAGAAACATTGTGGCAAAAGTCGGACTCGGTCGTTTAATTAAGTCGCGATCTATGAGATGATAAGAACAATGGCATTGATGGCAGTGAAACCCTTGCTTTTAGTGAGTCTTGTGAGTCTGATGGCTGGTCTTGTATTCTCGTTATCTCCTTGAGAACTTTGCATTCGTGCCTCTGACATCACAAGGGGACGTTGTTAATGCTGGCATCAAAGAAAGTCACGGTCTTTTCCTGCTCACTATTTTACATCTAGTACAGCAAGTTGGCCTAGTGGTCGGGTCATACCAAAGACCAGTACCCAGTACCAGTACAAAGACACCCCCCCCCCCCCCCCCCATTGTAAGCCTAGCTATGTGAGCGGTCAAGGGGTACGGAAATTGAGATCGGCACCACCATATGCGCCATATGGCGTGGGAAGGACTTTGAGTTTGATTTTACATCTACATCTCCCTTAAGTGCCCTATTAACGACACATCTGATAAATAGTAGAAGCGTTGTGGCAAAAGTCGGACTCGGTCGTTCAATTAAGTCACGATCTATGAGACGATAAGAACAATGGCGTTGATGGCAGTGAAACCCTTGCTTTTAGTGAGTCTTGTGAGTCTGATGGCTGGTCTTGTATTCTCGTTATCTCCTTGAGAACTTTGCATTCGTGCCTCTGACATCACAAGGGGACGTTGTTAATGCTGGCATCAAAGAAAGTCACAGTCACGGTCTTTTCCTGCTCAATATTTTACATCTAGTACAGCGAGTTAGCCTAGTGGTCGGGTCATACCAAAGACCAGTACCTGCTGCCGTCTGGTAAGGCCAAGAAAAAATAATTGTTTGTTTCCTATTACACCTTGAAAAAAAATAGGGTAGGTAGGTCTTTTTATTTTATTTTATTATTTTTTTTTATCACACAATACCGGGTAGGTAGTTTTTTTTTTTTTTTTTAAATAAATTTTAGGTGTGGGACAAAAAGTGGCACATAGTGGGGAAGTGTCATTCTGTGACTCAACCATCCAGAACCAGGCCTAAGAAAACCAGTGAAGCTTGTGGAATACAGGATTCGGAGCCCATGGATAAAATATGGAGTGCTCGGACGCTTAAAGGAACTATAAACATAACAACTACAAATGTTGAACCTTAACTTTATTAGGAACACTATGTTGTGAACTTGTATGTTTAATATGAATACAAAGAACATCGTGATATCGATACCGCCGTTATCCTGGGCGCTGTGTGTATACTGTTTGCATGACTCGTCCAGCGGAGGATGATAATGTTCGTAGAGTTCTTTTACAGTTGAAAACTTTTATAAAATGAACTCATTGTCTTACAATCTTCCGTGTGGTCACAACTGATCACGGTAATCGAGAACACTTCGTTGGCCGCCATGATGCCTAGCGTTGTGTACAACACAAGCCGGAGTTTCCCGGAAAGAGGTCATGACGTCAGATTGAGGCCGTGAGAAATCAATGAGTGTTTCTTGTCCGATATATGCGTTTTAGAATTGGTCACTTGTCAGATCGACAATATTATGCAAATTGTAATGCAGATTTTTTTTTTTCAAAATTTATTGTTGGTCGGCGAAAATACATTTTTTTTAAAACATCTAACAAAAAAGTCTAGGGTCGGGGCATTTTTTTTAAACGGTCGGTCGGGTAACTGGAAACAAACAATTATTTTTTTCTTGGCCTAAGGCATGTTGCAATACAGATGCGAGTGGGGAGTCAAACTCTTGCGGTTACCAGAGGACCCCACACACACACACGCACACAATTGTAAGCCTAGCTATGTGAGAGGTCGAGGGCTACGGAAATGGAGATCGGCACCGCTCTATGCGCGCTATGGCATGGGAAGGACTTTGAGTTTGATTTTACATCTACATCTCCTTTAAGTGCCCTGTTAACAACACATCTGATAAATAGTAGAAACATTGTGGCAAAAATCGGACTCGGTCGTTCAATTAAGTCGCGATCTATGAGACGATAAGAACAATGGCGTTGATGGCAGTGAAACCCTTGCTTTTAGTGAGTCTTGTGAGTCTGATGGTTGGTCTTGTATTCTCGTTATCTCCTTGAGAACTTTGCATTCGTGCCTCTGACATCACAAGGGGACGTTGTTAATGCTGGCATCAAAGAAAGTCACAGTCACAGTCTTTTCCTGCTCAATATTTTACATCTAGTACAGCGAGTTGGCCTAGTGGTCGGGTCATACCAAAGACCAGTACCCGTACAAAGACACCCCCCCCCCCCCCCCCCCCCATTGTAAGCCTAGCTATGTGAGAGGTCGAGGGCTACGGAAATGGAGATCGGCACCGCTCTATGCGCGCTATGGCGTGGGAAGGACTTTGAGTTTGATTTTACATCTACATCTCCTTTAAGTGCCCTGTTAACGACACATCTGATAAATAGTAGAAGCGTTGTGGCAAAAGTCGGACTCGGTCGTTCAATTAAGTCGCGATCTATGAGACGAGAAGAACAATGGCGTTGATGGCAGTGAAACCCTTGCTTTTAGTGAGTCTTGTGAGTCTGATGGTTGGTCTTGTATTCTCGTTATCTCCTTGAGAACTTTGCATTCGTGCCTCTGACATCACAAGGGGACGTTGTTAATGCTGGCATCAAAGAAAGTCACGTTCTTTTCCTGCTCACTATTTTACATCTAGTGCCGTGAGTTGGCCTAGTGGTTAGCGTGTCCGCCTCTCGATCAGGAGATCGTGGGTTCTACTCGCGGTTGGGCCATACCAAAGCCCAGTACCTACTGCCGTCTGGTAAGGCACGTTGCAATACAGATGCGAGTGGGGAGTCAAACTCTTGCGGTTACCAGAGGACCCCCCCCCCCCCCCCCCCCCCAATTGTAACCCTAGCTATGTGAGAGGTCGAGGGCTACGGAAACGGTGATCGGCACCGCCCTATGCGCCACATGGCATGGGAAGGACTTTAATTTTATTTTACATCTACATCTCCTTTCAATGCCCTATTAACGACACATCTGATAAAGACAGTAGTAGAAACGTTGCAACAAAAGTCGGACTCGGTCATTCAACTAAGTCGCAATCTATGAGACGATAAGAACAATGGCGATGATGGCAGTGAAACCCTTGACATGTATCTATCCTGAGATATTTCTCATGCTTTTAGTGAGTCTTGCGATTCTGATGGTTGGTTTTGTATTCTCGTTATCTCCTTGAGAACTTGGCATTCGTGCCTCTCTGACATCACAAGGGGACGTTGTTAATGCTCGCATGAAAGAAACTCAAGTTCATTTCCCGCTCACTATTTTACATCTAGTACCGCGAGTTGGCGTAGTGGTTAGCGTGTCCGCCTCTTGATCAGGAGATTGCGAGTGCTACTCACTAGTAGCCTGGGCCCGCCCATCCTAAGCGTGACGCAACACGAGGGCCTGTTGCGAGCTTAGTCTGGCCAGGCAAGCTATCTCCAGCTCTTCCAAGCTCCGGAAAAATCGGGAGCCAATCAACTTTGAGCATCTCCAACGGCCCTGGGTAGAGGCGTGTTCAAGGCAGTGACGTAGTAGAACTGCAACCGGAAGCCATAGATTGTTTACAGAATCATGCTGTATTGAAAGCATTCAGCGGGAAGTTCTCATTGAAAATGGAGCAAAGAGCAGCCCTGGAGGTATTTATTGAAAGGAAGGATGTTTTCGCCTTGTTCCCGACCGGCTTTGGTAAGAGTTTAATCTACCAGTTAGCCCCGCTGGTAGCCAAATCAATGGGGCTCAGCGAGAATCCTATCGTCGCGTCACATACGTCAGAGGAAAGAGTGATGTGATTGGTTTAAGCTTCGTCACAGCTTTTTCTGGCTTCGACCAGTAGCAAACTGAGGCATTTCAGGGAGGCGGGTCAACCACGCACTTTGGGAAACGGTTGGGCTTAATATCTTTGCCAGACCAAATGCTCGCAGAGCTTTGAAGTCGCGTTAGCCAGACTAACTCACTAGGGCTGGGTTCAAAAGATCGATCCACGATCCGAGATCGATTCAAAAAAATGTGTGGCTCGATCTCTTCCAGGTGGCTATAGGCACTATTTTCTCGACCGCGCAAGGACCGCTATAAAAAGCGGGTGCCGGCAAACGAAACCGAAACTTAAGAACGCGAGATGGCTGAAGCTGCACAGCTAAAATTATCGCCTGGCCTGAAAGCTGATGTATGGCATTACTTTGGATTCAAACGTTACGAGGACAGAGACTAAGTCGACAGAACAAAAGCAGTGTGCAAACTGTGCCACACGGAGGTAAAATGTAGTGGCAATACAACCAATCTCCGCAACCACTTATCCAGTCACCACACCGACACAGTTTCAGCTAAACCTGCGGCGAATCAAACTGCACTGGAGAAGCCATTTGGTGTTAAATTACATGCACAAACACACGTGGGGCTGTTCCTGTCAATAGGGACAGTTTTTACTTTAAAGTGACAATCCAGCAATATCTAAGTAGATCGATATCGAATCGATCCAGGAAATCTGGATCGATTCCCAGCCCTACTACTCACGGTCGGGTCATACCAAAGACCATCATAAAAATGGTACCTACTGCCGTCTGGCAAGGCAC
The DNA here is from genome assembly GCF_027579695.1 of Neoarius graeffei. NCBI lineage: Eukaryota > Metazoa > Chordata > Actinopteri > Siluriformes > Ariidae > Neoarius > Neoarius graeffei. The sequence continues at coordinate 52,819,800 of NC_083591.1, read as the reverse complement.
ACTGCAATACAGATGCGAGTGGGGAGTCAAACTCTCACGGTTACCAGAGGACACGCCCCCCCATTGTAACCCTAGCTATGTAATAGGCAAGAGGCCGAGGGCTAAGGAAACGGAGATTGGCGCCGCCCTATGCACCACATGGTGTGGGAAGGACTTTGATTGATTTGATTTTACATCTACGTCTCCTTTCAATGCTGTATTAAAGACACATCTGATAAAGACGTAGTACTGGAAACGTTGCGACAAAAGCGGACTCAGTCGTTCAACTAAGTCGTGATCTATGAGATAAGAACAATGGTGTTGACGGTGGTGTTTAGTATGAAAGTTGAAGCTTTGGAAGGTTGTTTTGAACATAGTGTACAAATAAGATGAGACTAATACTGCCTTCACGTGCAGGCTTTCGTCTAAACGGGGGAACGGGCGCTGCGCCCTCTTACTCTCGGCGTGCGCCCCCTTACCGACTCCGTAAAAACATCCCAGCAACACTACGTGACAATGTGTCTGATCATCAAATACGTTATAATTGCTCCAAAAATATTCCAATCATAGTAGATACACCGCCAGACGGTGCAAAAACAATCCGAATTGGCGTTTTCCAGACTGAGGCGCCATGTTGTTTAGTTGTTTACTTGTCGCAGCTGCTCTCGCGAGATTTGACATGGGTTACATACAAGGTCAGCTGACTTGTAGAGCGAGATTTCTCGAGACTGAATGACCTTTCACCCACCGGTGCGGGAGCTTTTGACAGAAGTAGTTCGCGAGTTGTTTTTGTTGACACTTGGGCATTTAAAGACGTCATCCCGCGGCACGAAGCGGAAGAAAGCCAAAGACTGTTCAGGGCAGAAGAAGATTACTTGTTTCTTTTTCAATGCTGACAGACAATTTGTTACAATTTCCCTCTCAGATAGCCTCAGAACGTCCCATTGGAGCATTTTTCAGAGGCTTTGCACGGCGGGGGGGAACAACTGGCACCATCCCCCCCCCCCCCCCCCGCTTCGCTCCCTTGCCATGGTGAGCGCCCTCATACTAAATTTTTCTAGAAAAAACCCTGACGTGGTATGGGAAAGATGATCCTTTCCACTTGTGAAGTGGAAATTACGAGTGCATTGTGTTCAAGTGCTTTTGTTGTCGTAGTTAAGTGAAACATGGCAGACCCAGAGTTTACCCTGACCTGTTTGTTTCTTGGCTATAACTGCATCTCGTTGTGCGAACGGGCACTCACCTGATTCAGCAGATCTGGATGGAACTATTCGCAGAGCAGTGGTGAAATCCTGATCCATGAACAACCTGCCATCTCCTTCCCGTTGATACAGAGTTTGGGCTATGGGCCAGGTCATGTCCTGGTCCCAGTACAACATACTGTCACTGGCGTACACTACAGACCAAATAAAGTCACGTGAGAAAATTGCATTCGAGCGCGGACCGCACAGTACTAACCTACGGGAGGCTATAACGTTATCCTCGACTGACTGCTAGCTTGCGTCTGCTTTTTAAAACCAAATAATAACGGTATTTTTAAAGACGGCAACAAGTATAAATGGCAATGTTATTACAATTGTGTACGCCACAGCATTATGTAGGCTACAAACTAGCCAACTAACAGCAGTAGAGGACGTTTAACAATGCAATGCTTACCATTCACGAAACTTTCGCTATTCTCCGCCATGTTGAAAGGTCAAAGTTTATCTCATCTCGGCAGCTCGTGCATCAAAAAATTCTTCCAGCTTTCCAGTGGAAATTACGATGCGAGTGGGTGTCCATGTGCAGTTTTGATGTCGGTTTTTGGTATTTACTATAATTACCAGAGGACGTGAAGGCACCATAAAGTACTAAAGCGCCACTGCATCACTCCATCAGCAGGCAGGCGATACAGACAGTCGGGAATATTAGTAGGAAACAGTTTGATTTTTGGAAAAAAAAAAGTCAACTTTGAAATTTATTTGCAAAATCAAACCTTAAATCTTGATATGAAAGTTGCTTAGTTTAAATATACCAATAAACAGTAGAGAGGCGGGGCTTAAAGGCAGCTTCAGGATGACCCGAGACAAAACCTGACCTTCTGCGAGCTTATTATTTTCTAGCGGTATCATGATAAGTACTCAAGGTATGCTTTTCTAAGAGTATCATCAGTACTTTCACAACATTTTATACCAAACCTCATGTAGCTGGAAGTCTGATGATGACGATGATGGCAATTCAGTGATATGTGTATTTACTGTTTTTAAAAAAAATGAAGATGGTTCTGTGTTTATAGAAGTCCTGATGATTCCTGTGATACTATCAGAACTAGGGCCCGACTAATAAGGGATTTCTGGCACAGATACTGATGATTAAAAAGGTCTTTGATTTATGATAACCAATATTATCAGCTGATACCTATCCCTTGTAAAAAAAAAAAAAGAGATGAACATGCCTTCAATCAAATAGAAATGTATTAAAATATTGTGAATAGTACAAAAATAGTCAAGCAGGCCTAAATATACATGGGGAAAAAAAAACATTCTGAACTATGTACACGGTAGAATTACTTTTAATTAGGCCGATACACATAACTGTTCTGGAAATGTTTTCAGGAACCATGCATGTTTATTAGTTATGAGTTTTCAGTATATAGCCTAGGGCGGCACGGTGGTGTAGTGGTTAGCGCTGTCGCCTCACAGCAAGAAGGTCCGGGTTCGAGCCCCGTGGCCGGCGAGGGCCTTTCTGTGCGGAGTTTGCATGTTCTCCCCGTGTCCGCGTGGGTTTCCTCCAGGTTCTCCGGTTTCCCCCACAGTCCAAAGACATGCAGGTTAAGTTAACTGGTGACTCTAAATTGACCGTAGGTGTGAATGTGAGTGTGAATGGTTGTCTGTGTCTATGGCCAAGTTTACATTAGACCGTATCTGTCTTGTTTTCTTCGCGGATGCACTGTCCGTTTACATTAAAACGCCTGGAAACACCGGGAAACGGGAATCCGCCAGGGTCCACGTATTCAATCCAGATCGTGTCCGCTCCGGTGCTGTGTAAACATTGAGATACGCGGATACGCTGTGCTGAGCTCTAGCCGGCGTCGTCATTGGACAACGTCACTGTGACATCCACCTTCCTGATTCCCTGGCATTGGTCATGTGACGCGACTGCTGAAAAACGGCGCGGACTTCCGCCTTGTATCACCTTTCATTAAAGAGTATAAAAGTATGAAAATACTGCAAATACTGATGCAAATACTGCCCATTGTGTAGTTATGATTGTCTTTAGGCTTGCCATCCTTCCACTTGCAAGTGGTAAGTGATATGCGCTGGGATCACACACACAGCGGCTCAGTCCCGAATCGTGGCTTGTGCACTTCACTCGCGCGCTCTGTGAGCTGCGCAGGGCCGGAGTGCGCACCCTCCAGAGGGCACTCGCTGTTCAGGGCGGAGTGATTTGGAGCGCAGGATGCCTGCGGAGCCAAGCGTATCCGTGTATTGGTGTTGCTGTGTGCATGCGAATCGTGTATTGGCGTTGCTGTGTGCACACTAATCGTTTTAAAAACGTTAATCTGATGATCCGCTGATACGGTCTAATGTAAACCCCACCTATGTGTCAGCCCTGTGATGACCTGGTGACTTGTCCAGGGTGTACCCCGCCTTTCGCCCGTAGTCAGCTGGGATAGGCTCCAGCTTGCCTGCGACCCTGTAGAAGGATAAAGCGGCTAGAGATGAGATGAGTATATAGCCTATGTAATTAGGGGAAGAAATTAATATAACTATGAAATACTTTAGGATACTTTATACACTTATTTATATAGGAACAGTAATGTTAGAATTAAAAAGTATGATTTGTATACAGTATGTAATGTATGCCATTAATTTGTGTACACGTTGCTACTCTGCTTGGGTCAGCTGATTGTTGTGGCGTTCCACGCAAGTTTTGCCAATAGTAGAGTTGCGGTGTGCTCTCTGGTGGGCAAACTATGCAACGACAACCCATAACATAGTTAAAGGATCCATCCGCACTCCGTTTATTTTTACCTCCGCCAAGGAGGTTATGTTTTCGGTAGCATTGGTTTGTTTGTTTGTTGGTTTGTCTGTTAGCAACATTACAGAAAAAGTAATGAACGGATTGCTCTGAAATTTTTTCCAGAGGTGTGACTGGGCACAAGTAACAATCCATTAAATTTTGGCGGTGATCTGGATCACCTTCTGGATCCCGGATTTTTTTTAAAGGATTCTTGGCGGAGGTCTGCGCTCTCCGAGTGCTTTTCTAGTTTTAATTGTCATTTATGAACGCTGATAAAGATTTGGCAGTTAGCTCATTGACAAAGTTAGCTTTATCATGATATCAATATCATATTTATTCTATCTACATTCACTGGATATGAGCAATCGCATGCTCTGATTGGCTACTCTACTACTAGGATATCAGCTCATATACCATGAGTAGAGCGAAACAAAATGGTGGAGCGCATCAAGTCAGATATAGCACTTTATCAACTATTTAAAGAATATAGCTACCCTCCCAAATATCTCCAGTTTCACACTCCAGCCCAGTCGGTGGCGGTAATGCACCTTTAAGTTGGTTGCCAACCACCAAAAAACCCCCCCCCCCAAAAAAAAAAAAAAAAAGGCAACAAAATATGGAATGGAAGTATTGGACGGCCTGTGATGATCTGGCGACTTGTCCAGGGTGTACCCCACCTTTCGCCCGTAGTCAGCTGGGATAGGCTCCAGCTTGCCTGCGACCCTGTAGAACAGGATAAAGCGGCTACAGATAATGAGATGAGATGAGTATTGGACGGTAAGAACATATCATTTTTTTAAAATGTTATTATTAAAGCATATTTCACAAATTGCTACTGTCATTTCGCCAGTTTGTGTACATTCTAAGCGGAAATTATTTTGTTGGACATTTTGTCAGTTTTTATTTATCGAATTTGCAAAAAATTAAAAATGCTCCATTTCTCAAAATGCAGTGAATGTGGATAGAATAAAAGAGTTATTCCACTCAATCTCATCGTACATGGATTATAGCCAATCCGGTGCTACGCGCCTCATCGGCTATCGGCTCATGTACGACTCGATTTCATGGAATAACCTGTTAAATACGCTAAAGTGCTTGGCACTCATGTTAGCTAATGTGTTCTGTTTTGCTAGCTTCCTGACAGGCTGTAAAATTGCACCTAATGCAAGCAACAGTCATACATGTAAGACTTCACATCACATCACATCATCTCTAGCCGCTTTATCCTTCTACAGGGTCGCAGGCAAGCTGGAGCCTATCCCAGCTGACTACGGGCGAAAGGCGGGGTACACCCTGGACAAGTCGCCAGGTCATCACAGGGCTGACACATAGACACAGACAACCATTCACACTCACATTCACACCTACGGTCAATTTAGAGTCACCAGTTAACCTAACCTGCATGTCTTTGGACTGTGGGGGAAACCGGAGCACCCGGAGGAAACCCACGCGGACACGGGGAGAACATGCAAACTCCACACAGAAAGGCCCTCGCCGGCCCCGGGGCTCGAACCCAGGACCTTCTTGCTGTGAGGCGACAGCGCTAACCACTACACCACCGTGCCGCCCATGTAAGACTTAAAAACAAAAATTACTATTTTTTTTTTTAACTAAATTTGTAAAAATGAAATCCTGTTCTCCGCTGTGATGGTTAATTTTATAAATCATTTCTTTTTCCTCCTTTACAGCAATACTTTATGTCGCACTTTATGTAAAAGTTCAACAAAAAGTGGATCTATACGGTTCAATTTTACACCCACCTATAATATTTCAGTTTTTTGCTTGTATTGATTGAGTATAAAACCAAAAAGACAGTTAAAATATATTTAATGCACCAGACTCGGTAGAAACTAGAAGAGCACTCTGTGAGCACAGGCCTCCGCCAAAGCCCAATGGCGCATCTTTCAATGTTGGTGAAAGTGAAAATAAATTTGTGGATCGGTCCCGACACTTGGATCTGCTCCAAAATGTATTGAGTTCTTCCTTGTCCCATGCTCCACCTTTCCACCAAGTTTCAAGGAAATCTGATTGGTAGGTTTTGCACAGTCATGCTTACAGTCCAACAAACCGCCTGAAAACATGACGACCTTAGCGGAGGTAAAAACAAAAAAATAGCAATCGAGTGTTGGTCAGTTAGCCAACTTTAGCTAGGTTCACTCGGTTTAATTAATTGAGAAAGCCAAAACGTTGTCATACCAGCAGCTCTCGTCCATAATGAATAAATAATGCGGCGTTTCCCCATCGTGCTCCTGGTGTCACCCTCACTGCCTATTTTAGGGTTTGTACTGCTCCGACACCTCTGACTTGCCTCATCAGCTCATTATCAGGTTCTTCCCGAGGTTAAAATAAGTGTAGAGCAGGGAAACACCAACAAAATGCATCGCAGTGCAGTTTTCACTACAAGAAAACTCTGATCCTAAAACCTGTATTCTGACTTCATGCTTTGGTTCGAGGATTCCGGGTTTCCCGAAAAAAATCAAACCTGTGCAAGACAGGAGGACTGCGCTGGTTTAGGAATTAAAACTCGTTATTTCTGCAGAAAATACTGATCTGTCAAGTTAACACAAGACTATAGAGCGTATAGAATTAAACATCAGACAGAGTTATTTGATATCAGAGCTGCGTGATGAAATTATATCAATTAAATTCATGTCTTTATTTCATCGGATAAAAGTACATATCGGATATTACAATTAAGATAGATGAAAAAGAATGCACAATAATTACAATTATGAAGCATACTACAAAATAAAAAAAAAATATTAATGTATTTTATTATTTTTTTTTAAATCCTTAAAACATTCAGTATTTATCTTGGGTCTTGTGTATCTTGGGTTTTATTTCTTTTTCTAATCAGTATTATATGCTAAAATGAGTGAATATTGTCAGACTGGACATTTTAAATCTATTTTTTAACTTTTTTTTTTTCCCCCCGCCGTTTTCCCAACAGGTTACGTAAGTAAAGCATAAAAGCTGACGCAAGCTAAGTTACTGTTTACACACCCGAAGTTTATTATTTTACAATAACAGCCTATCCTGAAGTAGTTTATTCCTTTTGGACACACATGCACAGTGATTTGTCAACAATTGCAGTTGGCATGCTGTACTTTTGATCCACTTAGAGCAGACCTGGGCATTTTACGGCCCGCGGGCCACATCCGGCCCTTTGGTTCATTCTGACCGGCCCGCGTAAGGTTAATTAGAAATTACAAAATAAACGTATTTTCTAATTTTACCTCATGCATGGACTGAATGTGCATTGCTTTTATTTTGAAATTGTGTTCAACAAAAACGCAATGCGCGCGACATGAAATCCCACGAAACCTGATCCCGCGATAACTACTTCCATAATTTGTCCAGACCAACCACAAACTTGTACGTCATACTTCAAACGGTCCAGCCAATCACATCGTGTGACGTCACCAGCAGGCGCCGGAGCCGATCTCCGGCGAAAAGCACCAAATGAGGTGATTAAACTACAAATGTGGGCATCGTTATTATAATATGATGTATCTTGCTTGATATTTGGAGTAGAAAGACAATATTGTGATGTCTTTATTGTGTTTTGGGGTGAATGTGACTGAAAAAAATGGTACAAACGTTCACATTTTGTTAACCATCGTTTTGGGAAATTTGATTGAATGAATGACGTTTTTTGTAAGGCAAGCTCGTTTTTTCCATACTCTTACCAGTCTTAGCAGCTTGTAAAAACAATGTTATTTACTGCTTTATATAAAGAAATGCAATTAATATTATGCAGAATTTAGTTCAGCCTTTTGGTCCGGCCCTCCACAAAATTTTCTGTTTCTCATGTGGCCCCATGGAAAAAATAATTGCCCACCCCTGACTTAGAGCAATATTTAATGTGGAAGAACATTGTGAAATGGGTTGGTTAGTTCCTGGTGAACCTGAGCTTTGAGTCCGAACAGATTCAAGAAGTTAATAATGCTGTGTTTTTTTGTTTTTTAAATAATTGAGTTTATAGGGTGTGTGTTGAGTAGAGACACAATTTCTGGAAAAATTTTCTGAAATCTAAATTTGTCTAAATTCTGCACACGTAACTTGATTTGACCAGTCAAATTGGACAGCATGTGCTTTTATTTATTTATTTATTTATTTATTTATTTAAGTTGCGATACTCAAGATAATGGTACAGATCATATCACTTAATTGCATATTGGTTAATTGCATAAATCGCTTATTTGCATAAGAAGTAGAAAACCACAAACCATTCCCCATTATTCATATACAAATTTGATCGGTTAATTGCATATCGGTTAATCGCATATATCGCTTATATGCATAAAAATTCATGGCAAAAACCTTCCAACTGATCGGTTTATCGCATAACAATACAGGGTATTTTCCCATCAATCATCTTCTGCACATGCGCAGAGCACACGAGATTCCATGGAATCTCCGGTGATGACGTCAGTGTAGCGTCATCACCTACTTTCGTGAATACTGAGGTGGTGTTTACATTAGACCGTATCCGTATCGTTTTCGTTGCGGATGCACTGTCCGTGCACATTAAAACGCCGGAAAACGACTCCACAGGCGGAACAGTTTGAATCCGCCAGGGCCCACGTATTCAACCCAGTACGTATCTGATCCGGTGCTGTGTAAACATTGAGGAACGAGGATACGCAGTGCTGAGCTCTAGCCGACGTCGTCATTGGACAACGTCACTGTGACATCCACCTTCCTGATTCGCTGGCGTTGGTCATGCCACGTTGGTCATGTGAATGAGCAATACAGGAAGTGTGTTGAGGAAGTCATTAAGTGAATGAGCAATACAGGAAGTGTGTTGGTTACCGTAGCACTAAATAGTCTTGTTGTAATCGCAAAAAACGGCCGTTCTGCGAGGTGAAGAGTGTCCCGAACACTGTTAGATCCTTCTAGCATAAACACGAAGGCCATACACGGTGTAAAAAAGGCGTCATTGTAGTACCAGTACCGCCGATAACAGACTGGCATACTTCATTTTTTTACAACGACATCCTTCCACTTGCAAGTGGTGAGTGACTTGCGCATGCCCGATATGCACTGGGATCATGTGACGTGCCGTCTAATTAGTCATGTGATTAGCGTATCCGTGTATTGGCGTTGCTGTGTGCACGGGGAACGGTTTTGTTGCGGGCACAGAAATTTTGTGTGTGTACGCGAATCGTTTTAAAAACGTTAATCTGATGATCCGCTGATTCAAAATAATGTAAACAGGGCCTGAGTGGACGAACTAATTTCCGACGAATTGTTTCGGCGCATTGTTTACCTGGAAGCAGGTGCACGAAGCAAGATGGGAAAATCACTTTAGTTTTAAGTAGCAACGATGTCGAAACAACGTAGTAGGACTGACTTGGATATTTCCAAACAATATGAAGTTATCAGTGAGTTGGACAAGGGTATTTCACAAAGCAAAGTGGCTGAAAAATTCGGGATATCTCCGTCCCAAGTCTCATGGATAAACGCAAAACGAAATGATGTTATTGCGAAATTCAAATCGAACGACAATGCATCACGAAAACGGAATAGAGTTTCGACACGTGATAATTTGGATGCGGCTCTTATGCGATGGTACACCCAAGCCAGAGCCATGAATGTGCCTGTGTCTGGACCTCTTCTGCTCAGTAAAGCGCAGTCTTGCAAAAGAACTCCAGCTGGAAGGAGAAATTGTTAGGTCATGGGTCCAGAGATGGTGTAGACGGCATAAAATTCAGTTCAAAAAGGCACATGGTGAGAAACAAAGCCATGACCAAGAGGCAGCTGACCACTGGGTGAAGAACGTGTGGCCTGAAATCTTTCAACATTCTAGTGCTGAGGACATTTATAACTGTGACGAAACTGGGGTCTTTTTTTCGAGCACTCCCCAGTAGTGGAATGGTTTATGAACATGAAAAACCTACTGGAAATAAAATCAGTAAAGAGCGAATTACTGCACTGGTTTGCTGCAATTACACTGGGTCAGATAAAAGGAAACTGTTTGTTATTGGAAAGTTGTTCAAGCCCTGGATATCATTAGAAGGAGGTTCTATCACCATGGACTCTCAACTGAGGCTTTTCAAGAAACTGAAAAGATAATCAATAAGGACATGATAAACAATGTTAAACAGAAGACAATTAATGATTATTTTAAGTAAATTTATAATGTTAAATAAACATTGTAACAATCATGTTTGTTAATAGTTGATTATTTTAAGTAAATTTCTAATGTTGCACAGACATTTATTGTATACCATGCAGAAATGTATCAAGCAAAACACATTACACGACAATGCAAATCACACAACTGGGCTTAAACTGTCCTCGAAGTAGCCTGATCTCTTAAGGCGTATTCACACCTACGTTGTTTGGTCCGGACCAAACGAACCAAATTTCCCTTGGTCCGGACCTTTTGGGTTGGTCTGAATACGAACCACCGAACTCTGGTCCGGACCAAACAAGCGGACCGAGACCGAGCTGCAAGGTCGGACTCGGTCCGGACCAAAGGAACCCTGGTGCGGATCTTTTGGAGGTGTGTGAACAGACCGGACCTAATCCGACAGTTTTGCTTTTTTGTACCTCGGGAGCTTCCGTCGTTTGTCGAGCATTATGGGAAACAGAGTCTTGACACTCCACCGCAAAGTGCAAACACTGTTTCGGTTGTCAAGGGAACCTTACAACAGTCGTTCAGTCATTCAGACCAGTGGTAGGCTAGACTACAGAGTACAAAAAATGAGTAGGGGGCAAACGTGGGCCGAGGAAGAAACGCGTACCCTTGTGGATATATGGGCAGATGTCCACATATCTGAGCTTTTGGAGAGAACACACAAAAATGCCGATGTGTTTGCTGTATGACCTATGGTCATGAGCTTTGGGTAATGACGGAAAGAACAAGATCGCGGATACAAGCGGCTGAAATGAGTTTCCTTCGCAGGGTGGCTGGGTGCTCCCTTAGAGATAGGGTGAGAAGCACAGTCACTCGGGAGGAGCTCGGAGTAGAGCCGCTGCTCCTCCACATCGAGAGGAACCAGCTGAGGTGGCTCGGGCATCTTTTTCGGATGCCTCCTGGACGCCTCCCTGGGGAGGTGTTCCAGGCATGTCCCCCTGGGAGGAGGCCCTGGGGAAGACCCAGGACACGCTGGAGGGACTATGTCTCTCGGCTGGCCTGGGAACGCCTCGGTGTTCTTCCCGAGGAGCTGGCCGAGGTGTCTGGGGAAAGGGAAGTTTGGGCTTCCGTGCTTAGACTGCTGCCTCCGCGACCCGGTCCCGGATAAGCGGAAGAAGACGAGACGAGACGAGTGTTTGCTGTATTCAGTGAGAAAATGAAGGAGAAGGGTTTCACGCGCTCCCCAGAACAATGTCGGCTAAAAGTGAAGAAACTCCGTCAGACCTACATTAAAATCAGGGACATTTTTTCAAAAAGTGGCGGTACTAGCGACGCAAAAATGAAATTCATCTATTGCGTGAAGAGCCAGAACTGTCACAACATGATGTGCGCTCATCAGCGCTATCCTCCATAGCCGCCTTGCCCTTTGTCGTCATCGTTGATAAATTACTTGTACAACAGCATAGTAATCGCACAATTGTGAAAACAGTAAAAACTGGAAAAAACATATAGCTTTGATGACAAAAAGAATAACAGCACGGAAAGCCTCCATGACTACTTTTGAACTTAACGCTTTGTGCGCGTGTCGTCTCTGACCAATAGCTGAACGACCTCAGGGCGCGTGGCTTTGTTGACAGATTTTGGTCCGCTTACTAAAATGTACAGTGTGAAAGCGAACCGCACCAAAATGAAAAAATAAAAAAAAACATTTGGTTCGGACCAAAGCAAGTGAACTATCGAACTATCCTGGTCTGAATACACCCTGAAAAGATAATCAATAAGGACATGATAAACAATGTTAAACAGAAGACAATTAGTGATTATTTAAAGTAAATTTATAATGTTAAATAAACATTGTAACAATAATCATGTTTGTTAATAGTTGATTATTTTAAGTAAATTTCTAATGTTACACAGACATTTATTGTATACCATGCAGAAATGTATCAAGCAAAACACATTATACGACAATGCAAATCACACAACCGGGCTTAAACTATCCTCGAAGTAGCCTGATCTCTTAATTGCATCGATCACTTAATTGCATAAAATGATCTTGCACCAAGCTTATGCAATTAAGCAATCACGTCTGTATTAAATAAAAATTTCACACTGTCTGGGGTATCTTTTGACCCTAAAAAAGCATAGCCAATTTTTCTATGTTTCACTCTGAACCCGAAATCTTTTACGAGGAAAGAAATGTCAGTAACGTAATTACTACTGCTGTCAAAAATGTCGCGTTATTAACGCGTTAACTTGACTCAATTTTAACGGCGATAATTTTTTTATCGCGAGATTAACGCTCTGTGACATGATGTAGGTTTTTCATAAGCTTTTGAAACTGCCAGGAACTTGGAACAGAGACTTTGCTTAGAAAAACGATAGCAGCTAGACTGTAATGCCCCGCCCCGCCCCGCCCCGCACAGCCAGAGTCCTCTGCCCTCCTCCCCCTCAAAGAACCAGCGCGGGCAGGGCACGCTAGTAGAGATGGGATTTATGGCTCTTTGATGGGATCCGCATCTTTGTGATCCGTTCTTTGAAAAGAGCCGTTCAAAAGACTGGCTCATTTGGCTCTTTTTAAATATTTATTCAGTTTTAAGAAGACAGCGTCTAAAGAAGCCAGATCCCTCTGAACTGTAAACTCAATGCTATCCCAGAAATCCTTCCTGTAATATGCAAATTTGGCCGCCTCTGATTGGACAGCGCGACGCATCAACAGGCAGAAAGTGTAAAAGTACAAAATGTGTTAAGTGAGCTGAAACAGTAAAGATCAGATTCAATGCAATATTTATCAACGAACAACTTAGTTAATATAATAGTGTACTTTATATTATAATCAAGCATGTCAAGCCTACCGTCACTGTGTAACCTATCTCTCTGATTAGAGTTGTAGACTAACTCAAGCAGTAGATCACTTCACTCATGGTTTTTTTGCTAGCCCCGGTGCTCGGCTTAGGTTTCACTTTGCAGTGGCTGTGTCAAGACGTGTTATGCTTTGCAATAAAAAAAACATTGGTACAAAGCAAGCCCATTCACTTTTTTATGCTGATAAGAGAATTACAATGGTTTTTCATGTGAAAAAAATGTGCGATTAAATTGCGATTAATCGCGAGTTAACTATGACAGTCGCGACATTAATCGCGATTAAATATTTTAATCGCTTGACAGCACTAGTAATTACGTTAGAAAAACCTGACCTTTCATTTCTTAAAATTCGAACCAAGATTTCTCTGAAGTGACATTGCTAGAATTGGGGTGGTGTTTTTTTTTTTTTTTTAATAATAATATGGTTTTCAGTACGTTTTGCCTTGGATTCCATACTTTAGCAATATCACTGAGCTGACAAGGCAGTATTAATAATTTCATAATTTTAGCCTCTCTGCTGAAGAATTGCCCATTACTGATGGAAAACCAGCATGAAGCGACACAAATCAGGAAAGGACCCGGCCTAACTGCAGTACTTGTACTGAAATGTTTACTGACAAACATCTAAAGATTGTTTACTCTCTTGAAATCCAACTTCAGATCCATATCTCCGTTCCTAGTGTCTGCGTTTGTTCACCCTGCTCATGATCAGGTATCTGACTGAGGTGAGGAGTTTCACGTGACTGACAGCTGCCTGGCATGTGTGCGTTCATGCATCTCGCTCTCTGGGCGTGGCCCTGATAAGCACATTGGTTGGATTGATGACGCCTGAATTTAGAGAGAAGGAAATGCAGCTCAGTAGATTTGTCCTAATTGGATTGTATGAACTGAGGCTTGCTTGGCTGAATAGCACGATGTTTAGGTATTCTGAGATAACTAGACTAGTAGATGCACACTTGTATTTGATCTACTGGTGTTTTTATCTTTTCTCCGACTGAGAGCACTGCCCTAATGACTCCCCGAGCCGGGCGTTTAGGGGAGCCGGGAATGTCCCGGCTGTGACGGCTTCTATTCTTCTTGCGTGCTTTTGATCAGATGAATGAGCTGTCTCGCCTGAATAGCTATGCTGTATTATGGAGTCGGTATTGTGTTGCCGTTGTGGGACTCGACTGTATGTTTGTGTATGGGATATGGAGTTGCTTTTTATATAAAGATTCTGGAGATTTGATGTGGCTTGCTAAATGCCTCAGTGATTAAAGTTGTAATGTTGTAAGGTCAAATTCCAGGACTGCCAGAAAATGACCCTTTCACCCTTATCTGCTTAACCATGCACTGGAATTGAATCAGTACTCAATCTTTTTGGATGAATGTGAAGAAATATGGCTAAATATAACCTTAAAGCTCTGCTCGTTTTTTTTTTTTTTCTTCTTTTTCTTTTCTAAACATGAAAACTGCTGCCTAATTTCAGCTGTCCACAAAAAAAAAAAATCAGCCTGCAGAACTGACTGTTCTGAAACGTTTAGCTCTGTTAACGCTTTTCACCATCGTCCTGATTGTTGTCATGAACTGCGTCTCAAATCTAAAGGTCACCTTGCGCTCAAAAGTATTTACTAAACTGTAAAATCCAGAAGTCTGGTATACAGAACAGACATTTTGATGATAGGTTTGAAGACTATGGAAAGGGTTTTAAAATTCACCAGATGTCCTACTCTGTCAGAAATAAGGGTAGGAGTCCATTTCTCTCTCCCAAGGTACAATCTACACTAATGTACCTGCTGGGGCTCATTATTGAACCTCAAGGTAACTATTGCCCCTTTTCCACCAAAGCAGTTCCAGGGCTGGTTCGGGGCCAGTGCTTAGTTTGGAACCGGGTTTTCTGTTTCCACTGACAAAGAACTGGCTCTGGGGCCAGAAAAACCGGTTCCAGGCTAGCACCAACTCTCTGCTGGGCCAGAGGAAAGAACCGCTTACGTCAGCGGGGGGGCGGAGTTGTTAAGACCAACAACAATAACAAGACCGCGAAAGATCGCCATTTTTAAGCGACGAGAAGCAGCAGCTGTACAAACGTGAAGTCATTTATTATTATTTATTATTGTTGTTGTTGCTGCTGCTGCTTCTTCCGTGTTGTTTTTGCTTCGATATTCGCGCCAAGGTTTAAGCAAACGTAGCGACGTAACTGACGTATACAGCGACGTAATGACATGGCACCGCGAGCTATGGAAAAGCAAACTGGTTCTCAGCTGGCTCGCAAGTTGAACAAGTTGTAAACCAGCACTGGCCCCGAACCAACCCTGGAACTGATTTGGTGGAAAAGGAGTATCTGTGTACCTTTTCATGGACAAAAAGGTACATACATCTTCCCAATCAGTATACAAACAAGTACTTTAGAGGGAATTGCCTCAGTGACAAGCCATTGTACTCCTAAAGGTACAATATTTAAATAATATTGGGTAGCTTTTTTTTTTTTCGTGGTATATCAGATATATTCCATTCAGCTAGCATGATATTGAACGAGTTGAGGACAAGTTCAGTATCATGCTAGCTGAATGGTATATATCTGATCTACCATGAAAAAAAGCCATTATTATTATTATTATTATTATTATTCATACACATTCCTTTTGGGTGTTCAACACTTCTTTCTCTTTCAGAATTCTCTCAAAATCTTGCGTATTTAATGAAGCAAACCTGGCGGCCATGTTTGTTTACAAGCTGTCACAGTCGCCGCTAGCTCAGAAGTTTTACGTCTCTGACATATGACGTCATGTTGTCTTGACAACCATGCAATACCGTAAACCATATTCAATGCTCATTCTCCATTGGGTAGAGTGACATAATGTACGTAGGATAAGCGATATGCTAACAATCGGGGTGCCGCTAGAAATTTTGGGCCTGATGAAAGAATATAATATTGCGCCCCCCCCCGACTTCTTCATGATGGTGTCAATCTACTGATGGTTCACCATCAATTCTGCTTGTACCGTGCACAGCTAATGTTAGTGCTGGATTGGAAAGCAACAAGCCTAAAGGCCAATTTATGCTGACAACGCAGTCCTCGCAGATGGCATTGCAGATGGTGTCTGCGTAGCCCCCCCACCTTCGCAGACGCTCTGCGCGCACCTCCCAAAAATTGTGACCACCGCAGAAGCCTCGCAGACAAGAGGGCTCTGATTGGTCCACTCTACATCCGCTGTACACGCACTTCCGCTTCCCTACTTTCCCGGTTTGGTTTGTTTTCACTACCGTCATTTTTAAAAACACGAGCGAAGATGGAGCAGCACGAAGAGCGGTTGATCGAGGAAGTGAGGAAGTACGTACATCTATACGACTCCAGTTCTAGTCATTATAAGTAACCGGAGGATAAACACTCCACTAACCACACCCACCAACTACTCCTAGCGATTTCGCGACTTCGCGCCCCCTTGCATTGTGGCGATGAATAACATCGCGCACGCCTAATACTCCCCGCTCAACGATACAACTGTCTGCGAAAAGCTGTCTGTGAAAGCCTTGTCGCAAGAGCATGCAGAGGCCCTAACATGGTGTCACGCTCTGGCTCCGCCTATGCAAGACTGTACCATGTAATGAATAGGGAGGGGGTGAAATATAAAGACTGTCTAACAGGGCTCTACGTTAACTTTTTGAGACATGGTTGCCCATTCGGGCAACCATTTGTAGAAGTCTGGTTGCCTGAACTCAGAACATGGTTGCCCAAATATTACGTTATTATTATTTTTTTATTTATTATTCAACCTTCTCAGACGCTGTCTGTATCAACAAGCATTGACACTAGCGCCCCGTGCGAGTAATGCGGTAACTAGTCATGTAGTGAAGGACATACCAATATTCAGTCTCCCCAGGATTCCGCGAGCCTTTTTTGTGATTGTTGTGGGCTAAAATGTCTGATGTTGCGGGGGGTTTTCCAAAAAAATTGTGATGAAAGTTGCGGTGTTTTTTAGGTTTTTGTTGCGATTACATTGCGGGAGGAAGTGAAAGTTGTGAGAAATTGTTGCGATTTTCTCTTTGTGATTAAAATTGATTGATATGTTAAATATTAAGTTATTACTGAAAAACTATTGATTAAAAAACAAAGACACTGAGAAATGGTCCTATAAACAACTTTACCAATATAAAAGATTACCGGGACTACACAAATGCAGAAAAATAGGCTTTACTTATCCCAATGCACCTGTTGGTTCAAAAGTTAAAGTGCAGAGAACCTCACAGCACAACATGAAGTTCCCTTAAAATATAATATAAATGCCTCAGCTTTCATGTAAGAAAAAAAAAACTATTAATACTAGTACTGTGTGCAGGCAGTCTCTCCTGAAGACTAAATTAAACAATTATAAACTAATAAAATAAATGGCTCAGGCTTCATCTCATCTCATTATCTCTAGCCGCTTTATCCTGTTCTACAGGGTCGCAGGCAAGCTGGAGCCTATCCCAGCTGACTACGCTGAAATGCCATGCGGATTTCAGCGAGATTTCATGCAGATTTCAGAAAGATGGCGGTTCCCGCGGTGAAAGATTGTCATAAATGTATTTTCTCCATTATTTACGTGTTTTAAGTTGTTATCCAGAGGAAACACGCCGCTTGATTCGCTTTCGAGCTGAGAATGAGCAGCGATTTCTGAAATCCAAGCTGCTGCTAAAAAGCTTTGGGAGTGAGTATTGTTTTCGGTTGCTTGACTGCGTACGTTTTGTTCTGTTATTCTCGCTTTTATTGTTTACATGAGTGTTCTGACACCTCATTCTGTCGGATGTGGTGCACGAAGCGCCAAAGATATCCCATTCAGTGGTGTTAGTTAACAAATCACACCCTGCCAGCAGAGATTTCTGGTTCTGGCTCTGACTGTAGCGGCTGGTCGCAGCCAATGACGCATTTGGTCACGTTTTGCTAACGTAAACGCTGACGGAGGTACGCGATGACGTATGCGATCGTTGAAGGGCTATCCCAATACGTAGGGGTTGAATTTCAAGCCCTATCCCTTGTAGCTCAGTTTCAAGGGGAAGGGCCAAGGGGGAGGGGTAGGGGAAGGGGTAGAAATTAGAATTGGGATTGGGCCTACTTGTATTCTAATAATTTTGCGCAAAATGGAAAACTAAACTGTAAGGTTGTTGTATCTGCTCGTTTTAAGAGACTAAATTATTAAAAAATATTTTTATTAAATTAACTTGCACATGGTAAGATTAATATTGTCCTCAATGCTGGGCCCTTAGAATCGTCTTAACTTCCCCTCGCCCTTAACAGCACCCCTGCTAACAAATATTGCATGCTATCAAACCAAATGAATGAAACCTGCGAGAAGGGAATAGAATGCATGTTTTTATTCAGTCGAAAAAGTGTCCTGTATGTATAATAATGGATAATAATCAACTTTGGGTGGGTGTTGTGTTTGGTTTGCTCTTGACTTGATAGATAAATTGGATTAGATTTGTAGCCATATTGGATTAGTCTAACCCGGAGTCCCTTTTAAATACTCGAGCCTCTGTATCACTTTCCCTTATGACTGCACTTCTTTCACCACATATGCCTGGAGTTCAGAATGACGCTGTGGATATCCTGTCCTTCACTCCAACCTTTAGCTGATGTGGCTGTCGGGTTTAATTTGCCATGACACAGTGGATAATTTGCCACCAAGGCCAAAGAGAGGAAATGCCCCTGGATGTTAGTTAGCTTCGGTGTTCTTGGCCACATCATAATCAGGCCACCCAGTGATGACTGGTGTGGTGTCGTTTCTAGAACAAATCATCAAGGGTGTGTACGAGTAGTTAGTACTTTAGCTTTGTCAAGGCTTTGTTAAAGGACTAGATCAAGGGGAAAACGTAGGACTAAAGGGACAAAAAGTGAGTGAGGGCTGCTGATATGCAGTACTGTGCAAAAGTCTTAGGCACCCTATTTTTTTTTTTTTCCATACAAACTTTGTTATAGATTTCTATTATGACTTTATTGAGTCAGCACAGAAACATTTTAGAGTCCCAAACGTTCATTTTTTTTTTCCAGTACAAAATTAAATGTTAGAGGAAAAAAAAAAGTTTGTACCTGAGATCTAAACGGCATATTACATAAGGGACGACTTTCCAGATTAAAAAAGGAAACGTAATGAAGGCTGCTGGGTTTTGGTGCAAAATTTAAGAAGCAAGTGTGACCGTCAAAGTGTCCAGAAGAACTGTGGCTGGTTCTGTAAGATGCTCAGTAAAACCTACAGCTCATTTCTGCATAAAACTGCACTCGTTGGACCTGAGACTACTATTTTAAATCAAAGGGTCGTCTCGCACTAAATATTGACTTTGTTTCATTTATTATGGCTTACTGATTACTGTTTATAGCCTAGGTCACAACCGGACGTACGATTTTTTGGCCGTGCGATTTTTGGCGTTTCCCAAATCACTGCGCTTTTTTTTTTTTTTTTTTTCCATGGAGAAAGACGCGCGTTGGTCGTAAGTTTGTCTTGCAACCTGAAAAAAACGTAAGCGCCCGTAGAGTTTGTTTGACATGACAAAGAACCTCTGCGGCCAGTCTACGGCTCGAAAATCAGCACATCACACGCGTGCCCTCCGTGCGTTTCTTGCGTTTTTTGCACGTAGACCGGCCGTAGGAGCACGTACGGCCGGTTGTGACCGAGGTTTATAGTTTTATTTAAAATGTTGAAACATTTCATTATTTTAAGCCATTTTTGGTCAGCAGTATTTCTTTACATGTGCCTAAGACTTTTTGCACAGTACTGCAGTTTAATGCATTTTACGATATAATAATGATTATTTGTAAACGCATAAATGGGTAGATGAATTTCTCTTTAAAATTTATTTTTAGTAAATAATTCTATGGGGCGGCACAGTGGTGTAGTGGTTAGCGCTGTCGCCTCACAGCAAGAAGGTCCTGGGTTCGAGCCCCGGACCTTTCTGTGTGGAGTTTGCATGTTCTCCCCGTGTCCGCGTGGGTTTCCTCCGGGTGCTCCGGTTTCCCCCGCAGTCCAAAGACATGCAGGTTAGGTTAACTGGTGACTCTAAATTGAGCGTAGGTGTGAATGTGAGTGTGAATGGTTGTCTGTGTCTGTGTCAGCCCTGTGATGACCTGGCGACTTGTCCAGGGTGTACCCCGCCTTTCACCCGTAGTCAGCTGGGATAGGCTCCAGCTTGCCTGCGACCCTGTAGAAGGATAAAGCGGCTAGAGATAATGAGATGAGATGAAATAATTCTATTCCACGAAATCGAGTCGTACATGAGCTGATGGCTGACAAGATACGTTCTTACCATCAAATACTTTCATTCCATATTTTGTTGCTTTTGTATTTTTTGGGGTTTTGTTTTCGAGTAGAGTTTTTATTTCGCCCTTGATTGGTTCAGCAACGCGCGCCGCCATTTTGTTTTTCTCTACTCACGGTATATGAGCTGATATCCTAGTAGTAGAGTAGCCAATCAGAGCGCGCGATTGCTCATATCCAGTGAATGCGGATAGAATAATTTACGATATGCTCAGCGTCTTTTCTTTTCGCTTTAGCAGAGCCAGTTTTCCCGGCCGGACGAGCTCTGTTCACACCCTGACGGGAGCAGAAGATGGCCGTCATGTCCGATCCAGCACCTCAGCAGCATACCTCCAAGCCAAGGTACTGTACACGGGACTCGGTTGAGATGACATTTCCTGTTCCTGAGTCATGCCGAAGCAGCAGAACTCTGACGAGTCCCTTTCTTTTTTTCATGTTACAGTGGTGCACATTGAGAAGATAAAGCTGAAGGAGATCTCCCTGGCAGGAGACAGCAGAGAGTACAGTTTCGAGGTAGGGCTGTAACATTTCATCTGCACCAAGTTGTCACCGACTGAAAGTGTGTTTGTTTTGAGGAATTCTAGGAATGGTTATGCTGACTCGATGATAGGAGATCTGGTGTGGATTAATCGCCTGGCTTTAAGACAGGAAACCTGTTGCTACATTCAAATGATGTTTACAAGGTTTAGTTAAAAAATTTCCTTGAAATACTGAGGATTTAAATACATTTGCATAGAAATGAGCCTGTAATTGTACACTCCCACAGACTAAGCAAGTAGCACTATATTGCGTTTGTATCACATAAACCCCTTAAAATGAAAACTCCTCTTTTGTTTTCCCCCGAACAAATAAAATCACATAAATAAACAGTAATATTCAAGATTTATTGTGATTTATGACTCCAGAGCACAGATATTTACAGTGGATATAAAAAGTCTATTTAAACACCCCCCACCCCCAGTTAAAATGGCATATTTTGTGAAAAACAAACACGTTTTAGGGGAGAAAATAGAAAAGAGTAAATATTTACAGTAAACACAAGCATGCACTACTAATAATTAAGTTTGTTAAAGCTCCTTTTGCTTGTAATACAGCACTCGGGCTTTAGGGATGAGCGTCTACCATCTTGGCACATCTTGAGTTGGCCATTTTATTCCACTCTTCCTTGTGAAAATATTCCAGATCTATCAGAACACAAGGTGATCCCATACTCGAGGCATTTCAAGTGATTCCACAGGTTTTTGACAGGATTTGGATTTGAAATAGCTGTGACACAGCTTTTCCAAAACGGTGCTAATTTTCTTCTTGTACTTTTCTTTCTGAATTGTTTTGGTTGCAACATTAAAGGTGGGAAAATATTTGACAGGATTTATCTTGGTTTTATTTTCTTACATCACAAAAAAAAAACAATTTTTTGGAGGGTTTTGTAGACCATTGATATCCATAATGGCTAGCTAGCTAAAACCAGACAAAAGTAAAGAAACATGGCCCATGTGTGTAGACTAATGGCCCTTTTCCACTACCCTTTTTCAGCTCACTTCAGCCCGACACGGCTCGCGTTTCGACTACCAAAGAACAGCACGACTCGGCTCGCTTCAGCCCTGCTTAGCCCCTGAAACTCGCACCGTTTTGGAGTGGGGCTGAAGCGAGCCAAACCGAGCCGAGTGAGGCTGGGGGCATGAGCAGACACTCCCCTGTGCACTGATTGGTGAGGAGGAGTGTCCTCACATGCCCACACACGCCCCGCGAGCATGCTGGGATCTGTAAACACCGCAAACCCGGAAGAAGAATAATTACGAATTACGAGAATTTCTGAAGCCTTATGCGCCTCGCCTCATCTATACGCTCTTGCCAGTATCTGTTGGCGTTGTCGGTGACAACAAGCCACAGCACCACCAAGACCAGCAACACTAACGACTCCATGTCCTCCATGTTTATTGTTTACTATTCGGGTTGTGACTACCGCTTAAAAGCTCACTGATGTCACTGTTTGCGCTGCTTAACGACATCACGTGACGTCCACCCACTTTCGCTAACTCCACCCAATGTGTCCACCCACTTCCAGCCAGCACGGTTCAGCGCGGTTGTAGTCGAAATGCAACTCCAACAGCCCCACTCAGCTCGACTCAGCACGGCACGGCTCAGCCCGACTCAGCCGCGTTTGTAGTGGAAAAGCGGCATAAAGTTCAAACATGAGTAAACATTAAATTGTAGATTTAAATTTTTTTTTTAGGATACAGAAATATTAAGATTTTTTTTTTTTTTTTTAATTGTATCAGTAGTTAAACTAAGTCTATAGTAAAGCTGTCGGAATTTCAGCAGCTTAGTTAGCAGTTGATACTAATTGATGCCAATATTGTCATTTTTAGTCCTACAGAATCATTTTTTCTAGAATTTTCCAACATATCTGAGGAAAATGTTGATCTTCCTGATAGTTTTGTGGTGTTTTTGTTGTCATTGTACCTTTACGTTGTCTGTTGGAGAGCATTCAGTCATGATCTAGGCCAGTGGTTCTCAAACTTTTTTCACCAAGTACCACCTCAGAAAATACTTGGCTCTCCAAGTACCACCATAATGACCAACATTAAAATACAGTAGCGTAGTAGGCCTAAGTATTCATTAAAAACAAGGCGGAGGTTTTATTTAACAAGTATATTTAATATTGTCATCTCTCTGGCTAATGGTAAACACAACAGTTCCCCAAATTGTGTGCGGCTTACCGGCTCTGGCGATCAGGAGGCTGGCACGATATGAAGCTTCCTGTGCTTCGGCTACGGGTGTACCATAGGACAGAATGGTGGACTTGGACTGCTTCAGTTCATCACGTTTTCGTAAAAAAAAATCCATTGGTTTGTCCTTTAGTGCTGTGTGTTTGGTTGTAAGATGCCGTTTGAGATGCGATGGTTTCATGGACTCATTGCTCAGAATGTCGCCGCATACAACACACTGCGGCCTGGGCAGTTCCTCTGTCCCGCTCCAAATGAATCCCAGTTTTATGTATTTTTCGTCATACTTCCTCCTCACTGGTTTCTGCCGTTTGCTAGCAGTTCTGGGGCTGGTTTTGCCACTGTCGTTAGCATCCACGCTCGGCTCACACACGTCCTCTTCAGTTCTCCCTCTCTCCTGATCCACGCTCCCATTCGCGGATTTAAGCCACGACAGTAATTTTGTCGTACTCGTCATAATTAGCAAAGCCACCTCCACCTTTTCCCATCACAGCCTTGTCTACCAATGGCGGATAACCGTCTGTCAGCGGAACCGGCGGGAATGTGTACGTACGCTACGTATGGCTACCCAGAAGCACTTGCAAACTTTTTAAAATTATTAACTTAATTTGTATCTCCTTTCATTTTCTTGTCATCGGTTGATAAGATATTTTCATCCATTCGGATATTATGGATAGTATTTCACGTTTTTTTAATTATTATTTATATTTAATTAAGTAATTCTTTGGCGTACCACTAGAATGGAGCCCGCGTACCACTAGTGGTACGCGTACCACAGTTTGAGAATCACTGATCTAGGCGGTTAAATTGTTTGCCTCAGACATTAGCTTAGCTAATGCTGCTTGTTCATGTTTCCTGGTTGCCTAGCAGCAGTGTTCTCATGATTTTAATCATAGAGAGGCTTAGTTTCTTTGCTTTACAATGTCAGAATGTTAATTTATTTGAATGAAGTTGGATATGAATGAATTTCATTGTAAATTTAGTAATTTAAAGAAAAATTCAGTTATTTCGTTGCAAAGTCCGACAAGAACTTCTGAATTTGTCAATTTGCACATAAGGAGATTTTCTGTTCTGGATTCACATTTGTATAATTAATGTGATTTTTGCTTTATATGGATTACGTCATGGGCGGCACAGTGGTGTAGTGGTTAGCGCTGTCGCCTCACAGCAAGAAGGTCCGGGTTCGAGCCCCGTGGCCGGCGAGGGCCTTTCTGTGTGGAGTTTGCATGTTCTCCTCGTGTCCGCGTGGGTTTCCTCCGGGTGCTCTGGTTTCCCCCACAGTCCAAAGACATGCAGGTTAGGTTAACTGGTGACTCTAAATTGACCGTAGGTGTGAATGTGAGTGTGAATGGTTGTCTGTGTCTATGGCTACGTTTACATTAGACCGTATCTGTCTCGTTTTCTTCGCGGATGCACTGTCCGTTTACATTAAACCACCTGGAAAAGCCGGGAAACGGGAATCCGCCAGCGTCCACATATTCAATCTAGATCGTATCTGGTCCGGTGCTGTGTAAACATTGAGATACGCGAATACGCTGTGCTGAGCTCTAGCTGGCGTCGTCATTGGACAACGTCACTGTGACATCCACCTTCCTGATTCGCTGGCGTTGGTCATGTGACGCGACTGCTGAAAAACGGCGCGGACTTCCGCCTTGTATCACCTTTCATTAAAGAGTATAAAAGTATGAAAATACTGCAAATACTGATGCAAATACTGCCCATTGTGTAGTTATGATTGTCTTTAGGCGTGCCATCCTTCCACTTGCAAGTAGTAAGTGATATGCGCTGGGATCACACACACAGCGGCTCAGTCCCGAATCGTGGCTTGTGCACTTCACTCGCACGCTCTGTGAGCTGCGCAGGGCCGGAGTGCGCACCCTCCAGAGGGCACTCGCTGTTCAGGGCGGAGTGATTTGGAGCGCAGGATGCCTGCGGAGCCAAGCGTATCCGTGTATTGGTGTTGCTGTGTGCACGGCTAACGGTTTTAGTGTAAACGCGAATCGTTTTAAGAACGTTAATCTGATGATCCGCTGATTCGACGTAATGTAAATGTAGCTTGAGTGTCGGCCCTGTGATGACCTGGCGACTTGTCCAGGGTGTACCCCGCCTTTCGCCTGTAGTCAGCTGGGATAGGCTCCAGCTTGCCTCCGACCCTGTAGAACAGGATAAAGCGGCTAGAGATAATGAGATGAGATGGGATTACGTCATCAAGTTTCAATCGATTATTTATTTTAATTGCACCTTTTGTAAAGAATTTTGTGGAACTCCGCAACCAGCGTGAAAGAAAGCGTTCCAAATCTTGTACAAATCCATAAATTCAAACCAAGAAGATTACATTTGTCCTACATGAACAGCTAATGATGTACTGTAAAAGGAGGAAGAGTTAGTGTGTGTCTGTGGAAGGTGATGTGCTGCAGTGGCTGAGCTGCATTACTGGAGGATTTGGTGATTTCTGCTTTGAGCTTGGTGTTTTGGGCATGCTAGAGATGCACCGATACCACATTTGTGAAAACCGATACGAGTATGAGTACTATCATTTCAGTACTTGCCGATACCGAGTACTACTGATACCGATACTGTTGATGTTATTAAAATATAATTTTTCAAAAATTGCAGCATTTGAATATTTAATAGGCCTACTTTATCTATTTCCCGTGAATGTTGTTTTCTAACTGGAGTGATCATGCACACGGGTTCACATTGACAATTTCCGCTGCTCCAGAAGCGCAGAGTAGCCTTGAGTCCACGTCACACAGCCAGACAGCGCCTCTTCACGGTAGCGCTTATCTTTTGCAACATTGTTACAATAATGTTGCAAAACCTAAGCGCTGCTGCACTAGGCCTACATAACAATGTTGCAAAAGAAGCGCTACCGTGAAATGAAGAGGCGCTGTCTGCTGGCAGTGTAACGTGGACTACAAGGCTATCTGCGCTTCCGTGTGCAACCTCTCTCGATTGTCGCGCAACATTCACTCCCAGAAAACTACACTCATTGCAAATAGCCTACACAAAGAATTAAATATTTAGCTGCTGCAATTTCTGAAAAAGGCTGCTATTTATTTGGATTAGATTACAATGTCCAACTTTCGAAGTCAAGAAAGACTTGCACTCTTGCAACATGTAAGACCGATTGTTGATGAAGGGAGGAGAGAGCAGTGAGTTACCACATGCAGCGTGATCATTTCACTCCGCTGGTCACTTACGCCCTCTATCATCGGCCTTCCGCAACATTGCGGTCTTGGTTGACTTAAGGGTTGTTCTGGTGGTGCGCTTAAACTACTCCAATTACATTTAGCAACAAGACAAGGGCGTGAAAGGGAGGAGCAGTGACCATCGCAACATCACAGAGAGCGCACAAGATAACAGTGGCGGCCGGCGACGATGTATTATTTAATTTCCATCGCCAGTAATGCAGACTAAAATATGCCCCCCCCCCCCCCCCCCCCATGTGCATGTGCGCACATCCTGCTGTGTGCTGCAGGAGAGTTGAATGCCTCGAGCACACTCTTGTTCAGTCGCAGAACTTGTTAGGCAGACGCTGTTGCTGTCCATTCGCAACATCGCGTCCCGTGCTCGTGGAGCTCCATACCTGTAGATGGGACGTCAATTTCCTTGGTCTTAGCGTTGCCCTCAACTGAAACAAGTTGGAAAACTCAATCAGCCATTTCTTAAAGCTCTCTCTCTCACTCTTCACTCTTAAACTCTCCCGGTTGGACTCGTACTTAAAAACTCTGCCGGTTGGATTCACCTATACAAAAATCCGATTTTCATTTGTTTGTTAGTGAGTAGCCTGTCCTACAAAACCCTTACCTAGGCGAATAGCCAACATTAAAAAAGGACAACGTTGGGGATCTTAGCGTAGGCCTATCTGCGTATGGCAGCGAAAGGGAGTGGAGTGTGGAGAGATGTTTAAAATGACAGTGTTGGGGAAAGATGTTGTGACGGCACTGTTTCATGACTACGCAAACACATCTTCGTCATGGAAAAATGGGTTGTTGTCGAACAATTTTTTTGTCTTCTGACGAAATTAGCCTACGCTCAATGCTTGAGATTTACAATTTTTTTTCCTGGGAGAGGCTTTTTTTCCTCGAACGGACGCTGGCAAAAGGCGCTTCACGGAACACTATCGGCGCATGGTATAGCCTATCATATTATGCTCAAGCCTGAGCTCAACAATGCTTCAGTTTTTTTTTTCTCTCTCGAATGGAACAAAAAGCGCTGCGGGGAACATTGGTATCGGCGCATGGGATCGGCAACTGTTTGACAAGTACGAGTATGAGTATATTAGTGGAGTATCGGGGCCGATGCCAGTATCGGTGCATGCTTAGGGCATGCCATTAAATCAACTTCATCATTTGATTGGACGATGAGTGCGATATAAACTTTTTTGTAATTTTGGTGGGAATTTGTATTTGGTTGGCCAAACGAGAGGCCATAGGTGTCTTAGGGCGTATTCACACCTATGTTGTTTGGTCCGGACCAAACGAACCAAATTTCCCTTGGTCCGGACCTTTTGGGTTGGTCTGAATACAAACCACCGAACTCTAGTCCGGACCAAACAAGCGGACCGAGACAGAGCTGCAAGGTCGGACTCGGTCCGGACCAAAGGAACCCTGGTGCGGATCTTTTGGAGGTGTGAAAACAGACCGGACCTAATCCGACAGTTTTGCTTTTTTGTACCTCGGGAGCTTCCGTCGTTTGTCGAGCATTATGGGAAACAGAGTCTTGACACTCCACCGCAAAGTGCAAACACTGTTTCGGTTGTCAAGGGAACCTTACAACAGTCGTTCAGTCATTCAGACCAGTGGTAGGCTAGACTACAGAGTACAAAAAATGAGTAGGGGGCAAACGTGGGCCGAGGAAGAAACGCGTACCCTTGTGGATATATGGGCAGATGTCCACATATCTGAGCTTTTGGAGAGAACACACAAAAATGCCGACGTGTTTGCTGTATTCAGTGAGAAAATGAAGGAGAAGGGGTTCACGCGCTCCCCAGAACAATGTCGGCTAAAAGTGAAGAAGCTCCGTCAGACCTACATTAAAATCAGGGACATTCTTTCAAAAAGCGGCGGTACTAGCGACGCAAAAAAGAAATTCATCTATTACGATGACCTGGATACTATTCTGGGGTCAAAATATAATTGAGGCGTGGCTTTGTTGACAGATTCCGGTCCGCTTACTAAAATGTACAGTGTGAAAGCGAACCGCACCAAAATGAAAAAATAAAAAAAAACATTTGGTTCGGACCAAAGCAAGTGAACTATCGAACTATCCTGGTCTGAATACACCCTTCGTATCTGATGAATATGTATGGGTTTGTTTGCCTCAGCCTCGGCGGATCTCTTTTAGCATATCACAGCTTTCTCACCTGTTTGAAGTGTCCCTTTTGCTTGTTGGTACATGGTGTTCATGTACTTGATCAGCTGTGTTCCATTTGCATTATGCATGGAGCATGAAAATGACACGATCTGCCTGCTGGATAAACACCATAGCTAACTAGCCATGGCTTCCTCCCCCCTTCTCAGAGGGTCACTTAGTTGTAAACATCCGGTAGTTCCTAGAATGGACAGTCCGTCTGGTTCAGACTGGGACTGTGTGGAAGGCTCAGCACCATACTTCTCTCTCTCTGGCCTGGTGGAGGAGGGAGTTAAAAAGGGTCCTTTAAGGACTTATTTTGGCTTCTCGGTTGTCTCAGTAATTGTCACGGGGTCACCGCTGTGGTTCTGAGGGAGGAAAAAGTGACTAAGTTTAGCCAGGAAGACCTCCCTTCCCTGAATACACACACACACATCCTGCTAGGCCCTGGCTGATAGAGCAGATAGAATTCCTAGAGATTCTTGGACAGACCTCTTGTTTTTTTGTTTTTTTTGTTTTTTCCCCCCTTCCTTCCACAGTGGAAGTGTTATTTCTAAATAAGCAAGGCAGCAGTCGGGGGCCGAATTTGTTTTGTATTTAATTCGGAAGACGCTGTAGGTTGCTCTCTGTGTTCACTTTCTCTGTAACACCAGATTCGACTCGTGCTAATTATTCAGTGTTTCTTGAGTTGCGTTGCATGTAAAGAGAAAATAGAAGTGCTGTAACACTTTACACGTCTATTTACGGTAAATGGTTCTAAATAGGGTTTTCTTACTTTTTGGAAACCTAATATGATTTCCTGGGTTCAGTTCAGCCAAAAAACCTCCAAACTCCTTTCACAACTGCAGCCTTTATGTCCGCCACGTCACACAAGCTCTACAGTAAGCAAGTCCAAACGAGAGCTGTTAAATAAACTAAACCAAAAGTATCAGTTTCTCTCTGATTTGAATTTTTGCCAAATGGCCGAATGGGTGTGAAAGTGTCCTAAATATTTAGCAAAGTTGAAATTCCTTTCTAAACGTGGTCAAACCAGCTACAGCAAGCATGCTGAGGATTTGGTAAAATGTTTACCGCACCAAATTAGTTTTCTTCACCAATCAATGCAACAAGACACAAACTGCCAATTTCTGTTATGGTCATGTTCTTACGATTAAGGCTCAGACTTGTCGTTGCGCAGCTTCAGGAGAATATTTTATTCACCCCCCCACACACACTTGTATTTAGAATCAAATGCGACCAAAAGTGCATTGAGAAGAAGCAACAGCTGCATTTCAGAACTTGCCCAAGTTGACTCATGAATATTAATGAGCATGGAAGTCTGCTTATGAATATTTATGAGTAGCTAGGCAGCCTCTGTGTGTGTGTGTGGGGGGGGGGAATGGCTGAGAGGTGGAGAGGCAAAGAAAAGCACTTTGAACTTTGTGATTTATTAAAAGTATATGCATAGATATGATGTTAATGTGTTTTTGAAAGGCAGTCGGGAATAATAATAATAACAATAATAATATTTAGCACCTTTTAAGTTTTCTGGTTTTGGGTTTTGAGCTTCATTCAGGCCTTGGGAAAGGTCATTCGAAAGCAGCGAGTGTTTTCTTAACACAAAGGAGCTTCCTTACCATGCAAAACAGTATTCAGCCTTTTCTTTTCTCCCAAAGTGCGACTCATTGTGCCGTTTCGAGTCGGAAGTCGTAACGGCACGTTTGTGCAGAAACAAGTTTGAGGTAAAAAAAAAAAAAAAAAACACCACAAAAACGTAAAACCTTGATCTTGATTCTGTTTTTTTTTTTTTTTTAGTTTTTCGAGGTTTAATTGGTTCTTAAAACGAGTGTTCAGTTTTCAGATGGATGATTGTGAGATTCATACACTAAATACTGATTTGGACGTTCAAAAAGAGTGATGGAGGTTTTTGTATAATTGGGATTTAAGTTGCGTGCTTTCTGTTGTGTTTATCTCCTGATTTGTTGCCTTTCCTCTGCTTTCCCATTCCAGTTTGTATCAAAAAACCTGTAAGAATTGAAAATTAAAAAACAGCAAAACAACCCACTTTCTCATTTGACGTCAAAGACGTCATTCACAGATTTGCATCTACGTGTGGACAAGGTGCACGTGTTCTCACTACTGACTAGGAGGAAAGGTGCTAATGTTGCCTTATGTCTAATAAATATAACCTTGAAGCCTTTAAAGCATTTTTCTCCCAGATGAGTGTACTCATTTAAGGATTGATAATGACAAGATTTGTCTAATTTGCTGTAATTTTTGTGTCAGAAATACAGCTGAGATGATCTAAAATTTGCTTTAAAAAAAAATTCCATATGTTGCTCCAAAAATCTGTGACGCATTCAAGCCTGCGTACAAAAGCTCGAGGTTTTTCTGTCAAAGCAGTAGGTTTTGATTTGTTGTCCTCTGAAATATGCAACCCTTGGCTCCGCTCAAAAAAGCATCTCTCCGACTTTTCTTCTCACTCCAACAGGAGGAGCGCATCCATCTTGTAGTAGTTCTTCAGAGCCTGGAGGCGTGGGCGAGACATATTGAGGACACTTGTGAGGACGTGACTAGCCTTTCTCCCGCCTCCTTTGGCTTTTTCCCGACATTAGTGAGAGGTGATGGAGAGTCGCTCTGACACAGCCCGCAGTGGACGTGTTCTCGGACGCTGCCGCATGTCATTATGAGCTCCGCGAGTAGCGATCAAGTGTGCCAGCAAATCGCTTCAGTTCCTGCTGTGAGCAAAATAAGATTTATTCGCTCGAGGATAGAGGGAGATCGGTGGAACTTGGGGGGTTTCAGTTTTATGTCCTTGCCTGCTGGTACAAGTGGGCGTGCACTGATGGTAAATTATTTTTCATCAATAATTAAGCTCCTCCCGTGCTTGGTGTCTACTGATATCTACGATAAATGTCAAAAAAGCAAAATTGCCATAGTCCTAGCAAATGTTCACATATATATTAGTGCTGTCAAAAATGTCACGTTATTAACGCGTTAACTTGACTCAATTTTAACAGCGATAATTTTTTTTTATCGCGAGATTAACGCTCTGTGACATGATGCCACGCCCCGCACAGCCAGAGTCCTCTGCCCTCCCCTGAAGAGCCACGGTGCTCAGCTTAGGTTTCGTTTTCCCATCGGCGGCTCCAGCCCCACTTTGCAGTGGCTGTGACAAGACGTGTTATGCTCTGCAATTGAAAAAAAAAAAAAACATTGGTACAACCAGTGTTCGAACTATGCCGATATTTTTGGGGGGTCCCTTTTTTTCCCTTGGGGGGGTGCTTGCGCTTGTCTCAGAGCGCGGATCTCCATCGCGCGCTCACTTCGGATATGCAAATGCTTCCCGTTACACACGATTGCTATGTCAATAAACATCATTTTGCCAATATTTTAGAGACCCCCCAACATTTCCCAAATCATGTTTTCAAGGGATCTCATGTCTGTTTCAGGGGATCTCGGATCCCCCGAGTACCCCCGTAGTTCGAACGGTGAGCAAGCCCATTCACTTTTTTATGCTGATAAGAGAATTACAATGGTTTTTCATGTGACAAAAATGTGCGATTAAATTGCGATTAATCGCGGGTTAACTATGACAGTCGCGACATTAATCGCAATTAAATATTTTAATCGCTTGACAGCACTTATTTATATTTTTATATATATATATATATATATATATATAATGAGAGAGAGAGAGGATATTACACGTCCGCGCGAAGATATGAAGTTTATCTTTGAGTGGTGAATGTATATATTCGTAAGTGAATATATTTTCAACAAGAGAAGATAAAATTCATAGCTTCGCGCCACCATATAATGTTCTTTATATTATATGGACACATCCACAAAAAAAAGGCAAATTAATCAAAAGAATTTTAATTTTGAACTGGTTTGCTATTTTGACAACTCTCGTCCAGTCAGCAGGAAATCACTGTGAGTGATGTCATCAGAGTGAAATATCGGGAATTATTATACATACAGAACACTTTTTCGATGGAATAAAAACGTGTTCTATTCCCTTCTAGCGGGTTTCATTTATTTGGTTTGATAGCATGCAATATTGTTAGCATATCGCTAACAATATATCGCTACGTGTATTACGTCACTCTACCCAATGGAGAAAGAGCGTTGAATATGGTTTACGATATTGCATGGTTGTCAAGACAACATGATGTCGCACGTCGGAGACGTAAAACTTCTGCGCTAGCGAGCGACTGACAATTTGTAAACGAACATGGCCGCCAGGTTTGCTTCGTTAAATACAGAAGATTTTGAAAGACACATTGAACACCCGAAAGGAATGTGTATGTATAATAATAATAATGGCTGGGGTTTTTTTTCGTGGTATATCAGATATATTCCATTCAGCTACTCATCTTCGACTTGTTCAGTATAATGCTAGCTGAATGGAATATATCTGATATAGCACAAAAAAAAAATCCAGCCAATATTATTTAAATATGTCACTCAGATCCGTGATGTATTTCATATGAAAAATGCGAGTTTTTCAACACAGGAAGATGAACTTCATATCTTCAAGCCAACGTGTGATTTTTTTTTTTTTTTTTTCTTTTTATTATATCGACACATTCACAAACAAAAAAAAAATACCCAAACTTATTGAAACAATTCCTCGATTTCCTCACGACTGACATATAGACATTTGTCATGGTTTTGGTTCTCCATGTCCCGGCTGGAGCTTGTATGAAAAATACGAGTGGCGTATTTCCCAGTAAAACACTCGTGTCCGTATAATATGTGATTTAAGTACATTGCTTACAGCAAAGTTGTATTCTATCATGTCTGTCTTATGCGTGTCCGGGATTGAAATGAATTTCAAATATCCCTTACAAAATTGCGACGCTGAAGTGGACCATCATTGAACTATGTTGGTTAACTCCATTAAAAAAAAAAACAAAAATGCCAGCTCTGGTATTAAATAAAGGCAGCTGGCCAGCAATATAACGTGGTGTTGATAATGAGGCAGTGAAACTTGCTCTATGTAGCTAAGCTAGCTTAGTAATTACACAATTTAACAATCTATAATTAAATCCTAAATAGAATATGGTGGGGCGGCACGGTGGTGTAGTGGTTAGCGCTGTCGCCTCATAGCAAGAAGGTCCGGGTTCGAGCCCCGTGGCCGGCGAAGGCCTTTCTGTGCGGAGTTTGCATGTTCTCCCCGTGTCCGCGTGGGTTTCCTCCGGGTGCTCCGGTTTCCCCCACAGTCCAAAGACATGCAGGTTAGGTTAACTGGTGACTCTAAATTGAGCGTAGGTGTGAATGTGAGTGTGAATGGTTGTCTGTGTCTATGTGTCAGCCCTGTGATGACCTGGCGACTTGTCCAGGGTGTACCCCGCCTTTCGCCCGTAGTCAGCTGGGATAGGCTCCAGCTTGCCTGCGACCCTGTAGAACAGGATAAAGCGGCTAGAGATGATGAGATGAGATCTCGATGTCTCAATTTTAGTTTACAAGTAAAGGAGGCAGAATTCCGTTCTCTCACACACACGGGCAGCATATGAGAAGGGAGCTGGGGCTTGGCAGGCCGTACCATCTGCTTGCCTGTATGTGGCATGGGGGGGGGAGTGTGTTCTTGCCAATTTATCCATCATGAACAGCAGAAGCAGTTAGCCCTGAGTAGTAAAATCTGTTCGTGAACTCCACCAGTAATAAACCTGCATCTATTTATATTTTTCCTCTTGACCAAATATGTTGGTTGTGGTTTATTATTTCTAGACTCTTTTGCATATTAAAGCTAAGATGAAAAAACCCCAAAGCTAATATCACACTTTCACAGTGTGCTTGAGTGTATTTAGTGCCGGTTTGTTTACTTCTTTAGTTTACACATCAGCTAAGAAGTAATGGAAGTCTGTCTTGTCCTGAATCTGTTCTATAAATTCATTCCCAAATCGTTTTCTTTACCTGGGCACATTGACGTTCGAAACGGATCTTGAGTATCGTATCGTATCGTACTGATCACCTTCTAGCTTTGTGCCACAATTGTCCTTTTAAACTTCGGAGCATGAAATGATCCCAAACTGCACGAAGGAATAAAAAGTGGGAGTCCAAAATGGCAGCTCCTGTAACTTTAAAGTACAGTATGGATGTAGATTTGTTCAGCCCTGAGGTTTCCGAGAATAGCACATCCCAAAGTGGTTTATTTCTCTTACACCACAGCAATTTGTCATTTAAAAAAAAACAACTTTTTTTTAAAACCCCTTTACACTCACTTCACTTTATTAGGAACACCCCTGCGTCCACCTGCTGTTTTGGTGCGGTTCCGTAATCAGCGGATCCCTTGACAGCAGCACAATTAAGATATACAAATCAAGAGCTTCAGTTAATGTTCACGTCATTCAAACATCAGAACGGGAAAAATCATGATCTCAACGTGTGACTTTCTTTCACTGCGACAGGGGTGTTTGTGCTAACCAGATGGACTGGTTTGAGTATTTCAGAAACTGCTCCTGATCTCCTGGGGTTTTCACACACAACAGTCTACACAGAATGGTGCGTAAAACAAAAAACATAGAGTGGGCGACAGTTCTGTAGGTGGAAACAAACGCCCTGTTGATGAGAGGTCAGAGATCAGAAAATGGACAGATTGGTTTGAGCTTTTTTGCCAGGAAGAATATAGTAACTCGTATAATCACTCTTTACAACCATGGTGAGCAGAAAAGGATCTCAGCATGCAACAGCAGAAGACCACATTGGGTTCCAGTCCTGCAGCCAAGAACAGGAATCTTAGAATCAAGAACAAGTTCCTATTAAAGTGGTGTATAGTTGTGAGCATAGCTGCCTTCCAAGCAGTTGACCCGGGTTCAATTCCTGGCCAACGTATGCCCTTTAATGCAGGTGCTCGAGTGTTGTAATGACAAGGTTCAACATTGAAAGGCACTGGAACAACCTAACGAGGAATCAACTGCCTTTCAACGCCTTGTTTGTTGCCTTAGGTGGGGTTTACATTAGACCGTATCAGCGGATCATCAGATTAACGTTTTTAAAAACGATTAGCGTGCATACAGCAATGCCAATACACGATTAGCGTGCACACAGCAACGCCAATACACAGATACGCTAATTACATGACTAATTCGGCACGTAAGTTGAAATGTGTCAGTGCGGCTCATCGCTTCCTCCTCAGCGGCTGCACTCCAAATCACTCCGCCCTGAACAGCGAGTGCCCTCTGGAGGGTGCGCACTCCGGCCCTGCGCAGCTCACAGAGCGCGCGAGTTAAGCGCACGAGCAGTGATTCGGGACTGAGCCACTGTGCGCAAGTCACTTACCACTTGCAAGTGGAAGGATGGCAAGGCTAAAGACAATCATAACTACACAATGGGCAGTATTTGCATCAGTATTTGCAGTATTTTCATACTTTTATACTCTTTAATGAAAGGTGATACAAGGCGGAAGTCCGCGCCGTTTTTCAGCAGTCGCGTCACATGACCAACGCCAGCGAATCAGGAAGGTGGATGTCACAGTGACGTTGTCCAATGACGACGCCAGCTAGAGCTCAGCACAGCGTATCCGCGTATTCTCAATGTTTACACAGCACCGGACCAGACACGATCTGGATTGAATACGTGGACCCTGGCGGATTCCCGTTTCCCGGCGTTTCCAGGCGTTTTAATGTAAACGGACAGTGCATCCGCGAAGAAAACGAGACAGATACGGTCTAATGTAAACTTGGCCTTAGACTTGCTTAGGGATAAAATTAGTTCATATGTTTTAAAGTCTTTTTTTTTTTGTAAAGCTGTTTTGTGACAATGTCTGTTAAAGGCACTATCTATAGAAATAAACTGACATGACTTGGGGGGGAAGTAACACAAAAAACCCTAAAACAGAGATTTTTTTTTTGTTAAAGGAAAAAGTCACGACAAAATTCAGATCCAGACTTTAGAACAAGTTCAAAGTCATTAACGGCGCTTTCATGGCCTTGTTGATATCAGAGATCAGAAAGTCAAGTTTATTTGTATAGCGCTTTTAACAATAAACATCGTCACAAAGCAGCTTTACAGAATTTGAACGACTTAAAATATGAGCTAATTTTATCCCTAATCTATCCCCAATGAGCAAGCCTGTGGCGACGGTGGCAAGGAAAAACTCCCTCAGACGACATGAGGAAGAAACCTCGAGAGGAACCAGACTCAAAAGGGAACCCATCCTCATTTGGGCAACAACAGACAGCATGACTATAACAGTTTTAACATAAAGTCAGCTTCGTTGATGCTATAAACCCCCCACCAACGGAAACCCGAGTGCAAAACCGTTCACGACAACCGTAGTCCCAAAGTCAGCAAGTCGACTGCAGTCCCCAGCCACAAAAGCACCACTGCAAGAGTCCAGAGCGTCCTACAGGCGCAACCCCCAACTGTCCACAGGAGCGATGCGATGAGACTCCAACCAGACACAGGGCACCAGGATGGATCAGGCAGGTCCGAGGAGCAGAAGAGGTTCAGCATCTCGATCCCAGGACCGACATGTAACTCAGAGGGACAGATTTTGGGGAGGGGAGAGAAAACACAAGTTGTTAGGATACTGCACTGAGTACAAGCAGGGACTCCGGCAACTAACTATGACAGCATAACTAAAAGGGGAGAGCCAGAAGGTAACACAGGCATGAGGGGCCCCGGGACATAAAGCAGCCAGCCACTACACCATCAACAAACTCGAGTGAGCAAGCGAGTGGGGACTGACAGCATCCATACATCCCAGTTTACCAAAAACACTCTGTCTGAGGATCCTCCAGATCTGCTCCTTTACCTCATAAACACCGTTAACACAAGGCTTGACTAAACAGATATGTTTTCAGCCGAGACTTAAACACTGAGACTGTGTCTGATTCCGGAACACTACTTGGAAGGCTGTTCCATAACTGTGGGGCTTTGTAAGAAAAGGCTCCACCCCCTGATGTAGCCTTCACTATACAAGGTGCCAAGAGATAGCCTGCACCTTTTGATCCAAGTAGGCGTGGGGGGTCATAGAGGAGCAGAAGTTCACTCGGGTACTGTGGTGCGAGACCATTCAGTGCTTTAAAGGTCAATAGTAGTATTTTATAATCAATACGAAATTTGATTGTGAGCCAATGCAGTGTGGATAAGACAGGGGTGATGTGGTCATATTTTCTAGTTCTAGTAAGGACTCTTGCTGCGGCATTTTGAACTAACTGGAGCTTGTTTATGCACTTATTTGAACATCCAGACAGTAAGGCATTACAATAATCCAACCTGGAGGTAACGAAAGCATGAACTAGTTTTTCCACGTCATGTAGTAACATTAAATTTCTTCTCTTAGCAATATTTCTGAGATGAAAGAAAGCTATCCGGGTGATGTTATCAATGCGAGTTTTGAATGAAAGACTGGGCTCAATAATCACTCCGAGGTCTTTTACTGCTGCACGTGAAGAAACAAAGTCCATCCAGAGTCACTGTGTAATCAGAAAACTTACTTCTAGCTGCATGTGGTCCGAGTACAAGTACTTCAGTCTTGTCAGAGTTAAGCAGAAGGAAATTAATAAGCATCCAGTGTCTAATGTCCTTAACACATTCCTCAATTCTATTAAGCTGGTGTCGCTCATCAGGTTTTGCAGAAACGTACAACTGTGTGTCATCAGCGTAACAGTGGAAACTAATACAATGTTTACGAATATTACAACCCCGATTTCCAAAAAAGTTGGGACAAAGTACAAATTGTAAATAAAAATAGAATGCAATGATGTGGAAGTTTCAAAATTCCATATTTTATTCAGAATAGAACATAGATGACACATCAAATGTTTAAACTGAGAAAATGTATCATTTAAAGAGAACAATTAGGTGATTTTAAATTTCATGACAACAACACATCTCAAAAAAGTTGAGACAAGGCCATGTTTCCCACTGTGAGACATCCCCTTTTCTCTTTACAACAGTCTGTAAACGTCTGGGGACTGAGGAGACAAGCTGCTCAAGTTTAGGGATAGGAATGTTAACCCATTCTTGTCTAATGTAGGATTCTAGTTGCTCAACTGTCTTGGGTCTTTTTTGTCATATCTTCCGTTTTATGATGCGCCAAATGTTTTCTATGGGTGAAAGATCTGGACTGCAGGCTGGCCAGTTCAGTACCCGGACCCTTCTTCTACGCAGCCATGATGCTGTAACTGATGCAGTATGTGGTTTGGCATTGTCATGTTGGAAAATGCAAGGTCTTCCCTGAAAGAGACGTCGTCTGGATGGGAGCATATGTTGCTCTAGAACCTGGATATACCTTTCAGCATTGATGGTGTCTTTCCAGATGTGTAAGCTGCCCATGCCACATGCACTAATGCAACCCCATACCATCAGAGATGCAGGCTTCTGAACTGAGCGCTGATAACTTGGGTCGTCCTTCTCCTCTTTAGTCCGAATGACACGGCGTCCCTGATTTCCATAAAGAACTTCAAATTTTGATTCGTCTGACCACAGAACAGTTTTCCACTTTGCCACAGTCCATTTTAAATGAGCCTTGGCCCAGAGAAGACGTCTGCGCTTCTGGATCGTGTTTAGATACGGCTTCTTCTTTGAACTATAGAGTTTTAGCTGGCAACGGCGGATGGCACGGTGAACTGTGTTCACAGATAATGTTCTCTGGAAATATTCCTGAGCCCATTTTGTGATTTCCAATACAGAAGCATGCCTGTATGTGATGCAGTGCCGTCTAAGGGCCCGAAGATCACAGGCACCCAGTATGGTTTTCCGGCCTTGACCCTTACGCACAGAGATTCTTCCAGATTCTCTGAATCTTTTGATGATATTATGCACTGTAGATGATGATATGTTCAAACTCTTTGCAATTTTACACTGTCGAACTCCTTTCTGATATTGCTCCACTATTTGTCGGTGCAGAATTAGGGGGATTGGTGATCCTCTTCCCATCTTTACTTCTGAGAGCCGCTGCCACTCCAAGATGCTCTTTTTATACCCAGTCATGTTAATGACCTATTGCCAATTGACCTAATGAGTTGCAATTTGGTCCTCCAGCTGTTCCTTTTTTGTACCTTTAACTTTTCCAGCCTCTTATTGCCCCTGTCCCAACTTTTTTGAGATGTGTTGCTGTCATGAAATTTCAAATGAGCCAATATTTGGCGTGAAATTTCAAAATGTCTCACTTTCGACATTTGATATGTTGTCTATATTCTATTGTGAATACAATATCAGTTTTTGAGATTTTTGTAAATTATTGCATTCCGTTTTTATTTACAATTTGTACTTTGTCCCAACTTTTTTGGAATTGGGTTGTATCACCCAGAGGTAACATGTATAAAGAAAAAAAGCAGTGGACCCAAGTCAGAACCTTGTGGAACACCAAACTTTACCTCAGTACGTCTAGAAATATCACCATTTATATCAACATACTGATAGCGATCAGTTGAATAAGACCTGAGCCAGGACAGGACAGATTGGTTCGAGGTTTTTTTTTTTGCCAGGAAGGTTATAGTAACTCATAGCAACTCTTTACAGCTGTGGTGGGCATAAAAGCATCTCAGCATGCAGCAGAAAACAGAAGGCCACATTGGGTTCCACTCCTGTATTCAAAAACAAGTTCCTATTAAAGTGGCCGGTGATGTAATGTATCGTAACATTCTAGTGAATGTTATGGGACGTCCACGAAACAAGTTGGTTAATGTTAGTGTTTGTGTTTTTATTTATTTTTATTATTTTGATTTTGACACTATTTTGTCATGGATGACTAATTTCCAGTATCGGGCCCGAATACGAACTTCGAGAATGACAAACACAAAATCGATTATGTGTGACACAATGGAAGAACAGCGATGTGGCATGAAACCCCAACAAAGTCAGTCTGGCGTGTCCAGGGTCTTTTGGATTTTCTCACTTAGTTTGAGAACTCCTATGATTTGTTCCTTCAGTAGCTGTGATCGATAGGTTCTCGACCCTCCTTCCTGACAACACACAAGGACATGATTGATGATTGGTCGGAGTCAAACTTGTAATGCTGACCGTCTCCTGACGAAGGCACGGCAAGAATTTATAGCACTGTGACTCTTCAATCTGACATGCTGACCATCGTGAAGGATAAAAATATATCATGTGGTCTGAGCTCGCCATTATAACAGGGGTGTTTTTTATTTATTTATTTATTTATTTTTTTAAGATAAGTATTATTAGTGTTGGATTGTGTGAGGCGTCTATTTGTGTAAATTCTCACTTTTGAGACACAACTTTTCAGTACAATTATTTATTAAAGCTAGACTGCCTTTCAGATTTTAAGTGTAGGTCATAAAAATAATTTTCCCCGACACCCAATTATTTTTGTTTAGTGACCGAAAGCTACTAAATTTGAATCGCAGACTTCCAATTTTATTAGTTGTTTTTAAAATGGAACAATTAATGAATTTAGGGCCATGTGGCCCTAAATTCTCTATTATTATTATTATTATTATTATTATTATTATTTACTTTTTTTTTTCCTGCTTCACCATGACCCAATTCAAGATACTGCATCATGTGGTGGGCTTTCCCTGTTTGCGCAAGGCATTGTGGGATACAAATTTGAAACAGGAGAGAAAAATGGAGGTGCGAATGAAGCGTGAAAGACCGACTACAATAACGGAAAGCGAGAATAAAAGACGTTATGTTCTATACGAAGGAAAGGAAACGCAGGACCAAACTAATAAATATCGGCAGTCGGCGAGCACCTCGGTGTGATCAGCTGTTCGTTTAGCGACAGAATGATGGAACTGTCGGTGCACGCTCAAAGGTAAACCTGTAGATGTGCGCACACACACGGACTTCCTCTGTCTGCTTGTCTGCGCAAAGCGAGCGATTTCATGCACATTATTTGCTTTAATCCCCTCAACTTAAATAACTTCGCAGCCACAGAATGGCCTGATATTTTGTGAGATATTACAGAAATAAACATAAATCACAATGACCACATTTCAGAGAGAACTACATTTCACCGATTTTATGAAATTGAAAGGACGTATAGCTTTAAGAAATGTATTTTTTATTTTTAAATAGCTAAAAGACAGTGCAAGGGCCTGACCGAGATTTAATACCAGTTCAGATTCCAGTGTATTCCAATCGTATAGCTCACTCACTATTATGTAATCCCGGTCTCGGCCGGCTTCCTTTCATCAGACCTCGCACTGTTCGAGTGCGTGTGAGTTTGAAACGCAGCCAAAAGCACGGGCTGACCGCTTCACTCTGCGCCTGCTGGCTCGGTGTGTAAGAGATTCTTGATCTAATCCTTTGTTTCCCGTTTTATCTCCAGAGGATTGTGAGGGTGGGGGGAGGGGGAGGAATCCAGGCCCGCGCCAGCTTTTCAAAAGAGCAGGAAATGATTTGCTCTCACTCTCAGCCTCCGCTGCATTTCGAGCAGAGAGAGCTCCTCGTACATCACTGCCAGTGGAGGTTTAATTCGCAGGCCTGCTTCGTGCCCGTCGCCGGGTCTTTACTACATGCTAACCTGCGAATAAGACATCAGTATTGACTCGAATTTGTTTTCACAAGCGCTTGCAAACAGTCTGCTGACATGAAAGGAAGCCACACAAAACGGCTCGGTGTTTACTCCATGCTCCGTGGCTTCCTCGGGGTTGAAAGGCAGTTCAGCGTCGCAGATGAGCCTTTCAACACCCTCTTGTTGGCGTCTGAGGAATGATGAATTGCTATAATTACATCCATTTCCTTTTATCGACCGTGGTTGCGGATGCACGTACCAAAAAACGTCACGGGCATGCTCTTTTTATTTCTCGATTTTGTTTTAGGAGCAAGTCTGATCCCCCTCCCCCCCATTCTGTTGTTGTTATTATTATTATTATTATTATATGGCGTGAGCGTAAGGTTAACGCACTCCGAACTGAACTGAACCGAACTAAACTTTCATCCTCCGACCTCTAGCGAGTGTCTTGGGAGAAACAGGAATTTTCCGTCATGACTCACACTGAGATAATACAAGAATGAGCTCAGGGGTGAAACATTGCTTCTCCATCATCCTTGCTGTTGCATTCAGCTGCTGTTTAAAAGGTGTAAATATTTCCCACACCGACAATCTAAGCTTAATCTAATCTAGTTTAGAACTGCCTTTTGGGATTTCTCTAGTCACCGGAACGGCCCACTTTTAGCTGTTCTAAATGTAGCACATTGAAGGCTGTTGGGTTAAAAATATCAAGGTCGGTTTAAATTATTAGGGGTTTCTCGTGACCAAAAAAAATATATATGTATATATAAAAATGTCGTACTGATTATTGGAGATCTTTGCAGCTTTTTTAAAAAAATATACAGCCGCACTGTTATTCTCGATTCTGCTTGCTCAGCAGGTTTTATTCAAATAACTGTAGTTCTGGCTGTAATCCAGA
Organism: Neoarius graeffei; assembly: GCF_027579695.1. Lineage (NCBI taxonomy): Eukaryota > Metazoa > Chordata > Actinopteri > Siluriformes > Ariidae > Neoarius > Neoarius graeffei. Next base: position 52,777,202 of record NC_083591.1, on the reverse strand, counting down.
TGTTCTTATGGTATGGTTTCTGGAGTAACCCCGGGTATGACGGATGCTCGATATAATCTAAGAGTAATAACAAACACACTGTTTTGTTTTTGATACAGTGGCGTTTTTCTGTTCTGTTTGTCTAGCTTTCATGGAAGGATTCTCCAATGCAACAGTCAATCAGTAGGTTTTCCACCATGGGAAAGTCTTCAGGACTTTGCGTTTGCTGGTTTCTCTGTAACATGACAAGCTACATCTATTTGTCTGTCTGTCTGTCTGTCTGTGGGCAATTCCATGTAAATGTCAACCTCACCATGCAAAAATAAAGCAACATGTAATACATCAAAACCACTCCCAGAGATATCTCCTAGGCCTGTATTTTACAGATGTGAATAAGTTGAACCAATTTGTAACCAACCTAATATGTCACAGTCAGTCTTTCTTTCTTATAATGTAAACCCCAAGCTAAAATCAACTTTGATCATGTACAATTCTATATTATTGCCACAAGCCACAGAAATGTATGCTAAAATCCACAAAACAGCAAAACAATAGCCATCCTAAATATTATTTAAGAACTTTGATAGTTTTAGCTGATATTTAGAGAGTTTTTCAAAGGGTTATGGTGGTTAAATTGCTGATTTTCTAAACATACGCCATGTCTATTTCAGACGCGTCACATCCATAACGGAATTTCGTCACATCCATAACGCTGACTTTTCCTTCCGAAACTCTGCATGAAATACAAAATATTTTAAACAAAGATTTTTTAATATTCACCTTGGACCCCTCTATCAAATGGATATCTCCATTTCGACATTAGGTTTACAATTTCACAGAGTTTGATAAAAATGTACAGTCACCCAAGAAAAGTGATACTTTTTCTGTCACATCCATAACGCATCTTTTATTGGCATTTTCTGGCATGCCCTAGATGTACTATGGGAATTGTTCTTGTTCTATCACTTCTCCAGTATGGTACAGCCTTAAAATATGCAACACCTGTTTAAATACTGGGAGACAATAAAACATGCACTGGGTCATTTGTTGCCATTTTGAGTTCAAGTGTCACGTCCATAACGCTGGAATTGCTCCTGTATAATTAACTTGAAGAAACAAGCGAGGCTGGTCACGAAAAAGACTTTGTTTGTTTACAGCTGCAGTAATGTAAGTGATAATAGGAGCTAGCTTGGTTTGTAAGTGTTGCACAACATATTTTATGTATCTGTGAAGATACTCAGTCATCCAGGTACATGGAGCAACTGGACTTGCTTGAAAAGTCTTGAAGACGTTTCGCCTCTCGAGAGGCGAAACGTCTTCAAGACTTTTCAAGCAAGTCCAGTTGCTCTCTTCTACCAACCACAGATTACTATGTACCTGGATGACTGAGTATCTTCACAGATATGTTTCTACGCACTTTGGGATGAGTTCCCTTCGACTGGTGCGGGAGTATGAGAGGACTTCCAGAAAACTGGCAGACATCTTAGCCAGAGAGGATCGTTCATTTTTGTCAACCTGGAACGACCATCACTGAACAGAGGTGGGCGTCTATGACATCTTTTATTAGCCACCTACAATGCAGCCATCAGCATTCTGATTCGGATTCTATGATGATCCATGAGAGGATAAATACTTGATACTCCCTATAAGACAGACAGAACTGAGGATGCCTTTCGGACGAGAGGCGAAACGTCTTCAAGACTTTTCAAGCAAGTCCAGTTGCTCTCTTCTACCAACAACAAATTTTATGGTTTTATAGTTGCATTTAAAGTAAACCTATCAAAAGTACTAGGTCTTCGTGCTGTCCTGGAATACAATAAAAAAAAAAAAGGTCTTGACAAATTGCTGTGGTATAAAAGGAATAAAACGTGATACTATATAGCAGGGGTGGGCAATTATTTTTCACAAGGGGCCACATGAGAAACCAAAATTATGTCAGAGGGCCACGATAAATTTAGGTTGTAATTTTATTGACCAGATGTAAGGCGCACCTTTTAAATATAGGGTGAATTCAGGTAAATTGGGCCACTTTTTTTTGCAAACTTGGAAAGACCCCCCCTGCCTTTTAGGGGTACACCAGCCCATCCTCTTACCCTCAGGGAGGCGTTTTAGAGGACCAAATGCCATTAAAAACCTATACAAGAAATCGTTTGTTCCCAATGCAGTTAATATGATAAACAAAGTGGGAATTGTATCCAACACACGGGCGACTTTTGCAAACCAAGATGAGTCTTGTTTTATTTATTTAATCATTTATTTATTGGAGTAGTATTCCTTACTATTTTTACATTTTAAAATTTTTACACTTAATTTAATCATCTATTTATTAGAGTAGTATTCCTTACTATTTTTACATGAAATGGAGTCGTATGTGTTTTTTATGTGGTGAAACTGAAGACAAGTTTCCACACTTGTGGACAATAAAGATTCATTCATTCATTCATCACAGAAATATTATGGCATCCAAATGACTTAAAGCAAATAAAGTAGTAATGTTGCAACAATTTAAATACATTTGTGGTGATTGGTCAGTAAAATTGGAAGAGATGAAAAGCTCAGTGCGTAAGTGGCCCAGTTTACCTGATGGCCCAATTTACCTGAATCCACCCTACTTAATATATACCGTATTTTCTGGACTATAAGCCGCTACTTTTTTCCTAGGTTTTGAACCATGCGGCTTATACAAAGGTGCGGCTATTCTGTGGATTTTTCTTCCACCGCTAGGGGCGCTCTAACCGGAAGTAGAATCAAAAATAAGATAGACGAAAAATCAATGCAAAGAAGAATTAGCAGATCTTTAGCAGATAGAACACGCACGACAAATTACTAACTGGTAATTATTTTCAAATCCAGCGAAGATGATTAAAGTGACTTGTGGTTTCAAACACAGGAGAAACGAAGGTAAATAAATACCGGTTATTTTCTCTTGGTTCTGTTCCGTTTTAATCAGCAAAGTTGCTGCCGTGTTAAAAGGCGCTGTTCGGAAAGAATCTGTTCAGGTACATACATGTACATTTACAGTACAAAATCGTTCTGTACATGCAGTAAATATCAACATAGATATCTGCGGCTTATAGCCCGGTGCGGCTTGTGTATCTTTTTAAAAATTTTTTTTTTAAAAATAGAGCGGATGCGGCTTATATACAGGTGCGCTCTATAGTCCAGAAAATACGGTATTCATGTCAATACATTATTAATATTATATTTATTCATAGGCTATGTGGAATTGTGGTGTAGGCTACATATAAAGAAGAAAACAAAACCAGTCATTGAATCAGTGCAATTTATTATTTACATTTATTTATTATATATACAATTTAGCTGACATGCCTGACTGACGACGTGCTGGCTATCCTCACTTGTTGCAGTTGACGTTCACTCACAGCTCGCACGTTCGAACGTAAACATGAACGTAGCGCTTTCAAAATAAAAGTCGCACCATTATATTGCACTCGGAATATCGAGGTTTCCCCATTTATTTTGTAATTTATAATTGGCCTCGCAGGCCGGACAGGGACACACAACGGGCCGGATGTGGCCCGCGGGCCGGATGTGGCCCGCGGGCCGTAGAATGCCCAGGTCTACTATATAGACACGAGCGTTTTATTGCGAAATGCACCACTCATATTTTTCGTACAAACTTCATCCGGGACATGGAGAACCAAAACCGTGACACAAATCTCTATCCGTCGCTCATGAGGAAATCGATGAATTGTTTTGATAAATTTGGGGACTTTTTGTTTGTGAACGTGTCTGTATAATAAAAAGAAAATCACACGTTGGCTTGAAACTATGAAGTTTATCTTCTCGTGTTGAAAAACTCACATTTTTCATACAAAATACATCACGGATCTGAGTGACACATTTAAATAATATCGGCTGGCATTGAGTGGTATATTGGATATATTCCATTCAGCTAGCATGTGAAAATAGAAAAAAGCTATTATTATAATACACTCCTCCTTTCGGGTGTTCAACAGGTCTTTCTCTTTCAAAAGGCTCTCAAAATCTGTATTTTGCAAATCTTCACATTTTGTTTTTATTTATGCTTTACACAGTGTCCCAACTATTTTGGAATTGGGGTTGTAGAATTAGGAAGGTGCTTTTTATTTATTTATTTTTATTTTGCTCTGAATCTTGTGCAGGAGGAAAGTTTTGGAGTAAAAGCCTCTAATTAGTGCGTTAAATAACCCCGACGGTGCTGGAGTACATGTTTAATGTTTGAATAGTAAGATTTTATACTGGAAATAAACGTCACTGGTTTTAACACTGGAACAAGCTGTAAAAAGTTCGAGCCTCCTGCTGGACACATTAAAATGTAAAATGAGCCGACTAGTGATATTCTGGTGAAAATTATGTAATGGTTTATTTTTAGTTGCGCTGCAGCTCGGAAACATTTCTGGCCATGCGTGGAGCTGATGTCATTATTGCGAGTGCGGTTTCTCCGTTTCTGACGCATCATGCGTGCTGTCGGGTGGTGGTTGTTGTGTGTGTTTTTTTTTTTTTTTTTTTTTTGGTTACACTTTCTAAACACCAGACATATAAAAGTTATGAGTCAGCAGCTGAAAATGTTCATCCTGCTGCCTGGACATCTTACTTACGAGCTGCGTGTAACGAGGGAACGCTCTCGTGTCTGGAATAGTTTAGTATTACTATAAGAATCCGTTCCTGTTCTGAAGAACATGTCTGTAAGTCTAACCCTGTCACTCGCATTCCAGGTTAAATGGTCCGACTCGTCGTCTACGGCTGTGACCAAAAGCCATCGTCAGCTGCAGGACTTTCTTTTGAAGGTATTTTTTATTTTTTTTTCAAACACTGCTCTTAAACCACAGCAGGTCCTATTTATCTAAATAATTTAATATCTTTTTTTTTTTTTCTTTCATGTTGAAGCAAAGTGTGGCCATCCATTCTATCCTCCTGTTAGAAAATGTATAAAGAGCAGTTCGCTTTGCCTGTAGGGAAGAAAAGATGTTCTGATGCAGCAAGCAATATGCTTTAAATATTAACACAGAAATGGATCGGCATATAAAGGCATCGCTTTATCGAATCCGTGTCTTAAAAGCAGAACGAAAGCAGCGTTTAATAATAATCTTTTTTTTTTTTTTTCTTGTTTTGTCTGTAGCTGTGTAAGGAACAGAGTGCAGGAGGTTTCGAGCAGGATGTTATCGGATTACTGAGTCGGGCCGAGGGCGAGCACAGAGAGCTGGAGAGAATGCTCAGGTGAGTCGTATTTTTCATACGAGCTCCATCCGGGACATGGAGAACCAAAACTGAGACATAAACCTCTATACGTCACTCGTGATTTTAAATCGATGAATTGTTTTGATAAATTTGGGTACGTTTTATTTGTGAATGCGTCTGTATAATAAAAAGAAAATCACATGTTGGCTTGAAGATATGAAGTTTATCTTCTCGTGTTCAAAAACTCACATTTTTCATAAGAAATATATCACTGATCTGAGAGACATATTTAAATAATATCGGCTGGCGTTGAGTGGTATATCGGATATATTCCATTCAGCTAGCATGATATTGAACGAGTTGAAGACAAGTCGCTGAATGGAATATATCTGATATACCATGAAAAAAAGCCACCAATATTATTATTATTATTATTATTATTATTATACATACTAGGGCTGTAACGATACACTCAACTCACGATTCGATTCGTATCGCGATTTTTGACCCACGATTCGATACACCCACGATTTTTTTTTAAATGTATTTTTAAAGTAGTAAATTTGACTTATTAACATTTACTTACTTACATTGACTATTTAATAACAAATAATTCAGACCACTGCAGAGAATGAGTAATATGTATGCAAAAATGAACAAATGTATATCCAAAGACTGTTTTATTTCTCAAAATAATACTGTTGAGCCAGAAGCTCTGTTTTTTTCGGTTCTGAAAGTCATTTTTCCAAATCGTGTAAATCCGTTAAGATTTTTTTTTTGGGGGGGGGATCTCTCACTGTCTCACTCTCATAGGGCCAATGATTTTCTGTGATCGCGGAAAACAGATGGAAATTACGGAATTTTTATAGTAAAACGTTGCTTGCGTGTCAATGTAACTGCCGCAGAAGGCTTCCGCCCAAGCAGACATGCCTTCAGTGTTGCCAGATACTGTAACGTTTTCCACCCCAAAATATGTTCAAAACCGGCCAAAAAGCACCTAAACCCGCCCAATCTGGCAACACTGCATGCCTTTCCGGTCAAGTGATTGTGATCGGCTTGTGGCACACCTAGCCAGCCAATGAGCTGCTTGTTTACAGATTCGCTCCCCGCGTCGCAACCAGAATGGCGACCGCTTAAAAGAAATGAATGCTCTGCCAGTGGCGAGTGTGGACGTTGCGTGACTCGCAGAAGATTGTTGCAGGTCGGTGAAAAAACGACTTACTAATAGATATAAAAAATAAAAGTAATTTAAGTAAGTTTAAAATGTAATTTAAATAAAAAGTAAAGTATTCATAAATTGAAGTTTGGAAGCACCTCTGTTCTTGGGCTGAGGAGAAGTTTGAAAGGGTGTACCACGATTCTGCCTTCTTGTATCGCGACACAGATCGTGGCTCTGCGTATCGCGATTTCTATTTCAATACGCATATTGTTACAGCCCTAATACATACACATTCCTTTTCGGGTGTTCAACGTGTCTTTTTCAAAATTCTCTCCGTATTTAATGACGCAAACCTGGCGGCCATGTTTGTTTACAAATTGTCACAGTCGCTCACTAGCACAGAAGTTTTACATCTCCATATGACGTCATGTCATGTCGTCTTGTCAACCGTGCAATACCGTAAACCATATTCAACGCTCATTCTCCATTGGGTAGAGTGATGTAATACACGTAGAATAAGCGATATGCTAACAATATTGCATGCTATCAACCCAAATGAACGGAACCTGCTAGAACGGAAGTTTTTATTCCATCGAAAATGTATAGTAATTCTCGATATTTCACTCCGATGACGTCACTCCCAGTGTTTCCCTGCTGACTAGACGTGTGTCGTCAAATTGACAAACCGGTTCAAAATTAAAATCCTTTTGATTAAATTGCATATTTTTTGTGGATGTGTCCATATAATATAAAGAACATTACACAGTGGTGCGAAGATATGATGTAGGATTTTTTTTGATGATGCTAAAGAATCTCCTACGATACGATTCAATTTAGTAGCTTTAGTGATGAAAATATAGAAAAGGACTTTTTTTTTTTTAAATGGTAAAATTTAAATGATCTTGTTGGTGTATTATTTACATATTATTTAAAAAAAAATATGAATTGTGCTTTACACTCAAGTTGTTCACACTAAACTCCACACTCTCGTATGCGACAAGGAAGCCGAGAGTCCGATCGCATTAGTTTAGCATGTTAGCCGTCCGCCTTTTTAGACAGCGAATAGAATGTGGCCGCACACGTTTCGTTTGCTTAGCTTTTATTCTACTCGTCAGGCGTTCACCATTTGTTAAAATTAACTGATTGTGAAGTTTATATGGCGAGTGAAGCATGGTGGTGGTAGCGTCGTGTTGAGAACTGGACCCTTGTTTGCTTCTCTGTCCTTAATCCATCGCTGACGTTTGGTGGACGGCTTCCTGTAGTCAAAGTCGCAGGTCTGACGTTTTTTAATAATGGATTCTACGTTGATCAATTGGACGTTCAACGTGTCAGGAGGGTTTTTTTTTTTTTAAATGACCAAACTTGGTACTATTTGATACTAAACAGATCTGATCCGGGGTCCTTGGTTGTATTTACATCTGTCTTGCTAGTCAAGTTATGGACACGCCTACATTATTTTTTTTTTAACAACTCGGCAAAACAAAATGGCGGAATTTAGTGCTATAAACTGCTAATGTCGCCAGATAATACTGTCGTGAGGGGGAAAGTAGAGTTATAAATCTGTGAGCTGATTTTCCAACGAGGCATCTGCCTTCTGCTTAGTTTTAATATTCGCACATCTGGAACTGCTGGGAAAGAATGTTTAGTTAATGAATATATTTTGTGATTTTAAATATGCCTTCTGTAAGTAGTGCTAAGCTAAAGTACACTGGATTCTACACTTCTGACCCTTCTGGATCTTAAAAACTTGACTATTATTACTGATTTAGTTTATTATTTAGAACTGATTTGAGTTTGTGTTATTAGTACAGTATTTTTTACCCCAAAAGGACAAGTTGTGGTTTCTCTGCATCTGGACTGCACACTATACCATGCTGTAACTTATAAATTCATGGAAGTGGCTTCCTTAGCCCTTTTTTTTTTTTGGTTTATTTCCCCTCGTATGCAAATGTCTTGAATGTATATAAGCTGTTCACGCGATTCTAGCAAAGCGTAAACACATTTCCATGAAGTGCTCCAGCTGATGAAGGACAGATAAAACGGAGTGAAAATCTCTCGCAGAAATCGGCTCGCTCTGTTTATTTGACTGCACTAACAGCTTGCAGCTTGTCCCACATAAGTCCATAAATCTCCATTTTTGGAAAATAATTTATTTATTTTTTTAATCCATCAGATGCATTGAAGGCAGGCTTGGAGAAGGTCTGCTTTGCATCGTGAAGATCTGAGCAGATGATTCCGTGTATGTAGATGTGAATGCTTTGAGGATGCGCTGTTTTGTGAGCGGTCGTCTTTCGAGTCTGTCTTTCACTCGAGCTGATTAGTCCTGAGGGAAAGCAGGGACTGGCGTTGAGCTACACTGTTGCCTCATGGAACCGTTTATAATCCTTACTGTGTGGCCCTGCTTTCATGCTAACACGTTATAGCAGCTGTGATGGTTCTGGTGGCTTGGGCTTGCCCTGTCCAGAATGATTTTTTTTTTAATTATTATTATTTCTGTGTGAAACCATAGTAGCTATTTTTTATGCCTCCGCCACCGTAAGGTGCAGGAGGCATTATGTTTTTGGGTTGTCCGTCTGTCTGTGCGTGCGTGCGTCCGTCCCGAAACCTTGTGAACGTGATTTCTCCAAGGCAAATCAAAGGAATTTCACCAAACTTTCACCATTTGTGCATTTGGGGACAAAGATAAACTGATTAGATTTTGAGATCAAAAGGTCTAAGGTCAGGGTCACTGTGAGGTCAAATGTCTGTCTGAGAACCTTGTGAACACAATATCTCCAAGGCTAATACAAGTAATTTCACCAGGTCAAATGTCCATCCCCAAATCACAGCTTAATAAGGTGTGTAGTCTACCAGGCGGAAGCATCCCCATCGACGCCGTTGGCATCGAGTTCTATCTAGTTTTTTTTTTTTTTTTTTTTAAAGCTAACTAATTTAACAATTTAAAAAAAAAAAATGTTTAAATATTACGTGCTCATCGTCGTATTCGCTTTGTCAGCCAATTATCAAAGTAAGCTAACCGTACTAGCTATGTACACTCACCAGAGGCATGTTATTTTCCACAATAACGAGACGTCGTATACAATAAGATGACCACTGATATATTTTTGCATGTCAAACATTTTTGATAAGTTTGTGAGCCAGGAATTGGAACAAACGTCAGACCAAATGCGCCGTATAATCTGAGCAAATCGTTTGGATTTTCACTTTACGTCGTTATTCGGAATTTGCATAAAGTTGAGAAATCCTCAGGTCAGAGTTGCTTGTTGTGCTATCGCGCCGTCACGTTCCTGTGTTGCTAAAATTGTGGCTTCGTGTTGCACACGTGCATAGGAAATAGAGTTGTAAAGACAAACTGATTTGAATCGGAAAAAAGTGGTTGCTTTGATTTTTAGATTTTTTCAAGCCTGGTTTGAATCAAGTTGTAAAAAGGTTATATTCGATATTACTCATTGTATAAGAGTGCATGATGGTTCGGGCATGTTCAGCCGGCTGTGCTCATGAATTTTCTATGATGCAAAAATGTGACAGAATCGAATCGTATCGGGCGGTGAACGGAGTCGAGAATCGAATCGTATCGGGCGGGGAACGGAGTCGAGAATCGAATCGTATCGGGCGGGGAACGGAGTCGAGAATCGAATCGTATCGGGCGGGGAACGGAGTCGAGAATCGAATCGTATCGGGCGGGGAACGGAGTCGAGAATCGAATCGTATCGGGCGGGGAACGGAGTCGAGAATCGAATCGTATCGGGCGGGGAACGGAGTCGAGAATCGAATCGTATCGGGCGGGGAACGGAGTCGAGAATCGAATCGTATCGGGCGGGGAACGGAGTCGAGAATCGAATCGTATCGGGCGGGGAACGGAGTCGAGAATCGAATCGTATCGGGCGGGGAACGGAGTCGAGAATCGAATCGTATCGGGCGGGGAACGGAGTCGAGAATCGAATCGTATCGGGCGGGGAACGGAGTCGAGAATCGAATCGTATGGGCGGGGAACGGAGTCGAGAATCGAATCGTATCGGCGGTGAACGGAGTCGCGAATCGAATCGTATCGGCGGTGAACGGAGTCGCGAATCGAATCGTATCGGCGGTGAACGGAGTCGCGAATCGTATCGGGCGGGGAACGGAGTCGCGAATCGTATCGGGCGGGGAACGGAGTCGAGAATCGAATCGTATCGGGCGGGGAACGGAGTCGAGAATCGAATCGTATCGGGCGGGGAACGGAGTCGAGAATCGAATCGTATCGGGCGGGGAACGGAGTCGAGAATCGAATCGTATCGGGCGGGGAACGGAGTCGAGAATCGAATCGTATCGGGCGGGGAACGGAGTCGAGAATCGAATCGTATCGGGCGGGGAACGGAGTCGAGAATCGAATCGTATCGGGCGGGGAACGGAGTCGAGAATCGAATCGTATGGGCGGGGAACGGAGTCGAGAATCGAATCGTATCGGCGGTGAACGGAGTCGCGAATCGAATCGTATCGGCGGTGAACGGAGTCGCGAATCGTATCGGGCGGGGAACGGAGTCGCGAATCGTATCGGGCGGGGAACGGAGTCGAGAATCGAATCGTATCGGGCGGGGAACGGAGTCGAGAATCGAATCGTATGGGCGGCGAACGGAGTCGAGAATCGAATCGTATCGGCGGCGAACGGAGTCGCGAATCGAATCGTATCGGCGGCGAACGGAGTCGCGAATCGTATCGGGCGGGGAACGGAGTCGCGAATCGTATCGGGCGGGGAACGGAGTCGAGAATCGAATCGTATCGGGCGGGGAACGGAGTCGAGAATCGAATCGTATCGGGCGGTGAACGGAGTCGAGAATCGAATCGAATCGTATCGGGCGGTGAACGGAGTCGAGAATCGAATCGAATCGTATCGGGCGGTGAACGGAGTCGAGAATCGAATCGTATCGGGCGGGGAACGGAGTCGAGAATCGAATCGTATCGGGCGGGGAACGGAGTCGAGAATCGAATCGTATCGGGCGGGGAACGGAGTCGAGAATCGAATCGTATCGGGCGGGGAACGGAGTCGAGAATCGAATCGTATCGGGCGGGGAACGGAGTCGAGAATCGAATCGTATCGGGCGGGGAACGGAGTCGAGAATCGAATCGTATCGGGCGGGGAACGGAGTCGAGAATCGAATCGTATCGGGCGGGGAACGGAGTCGAGAATCGAATCGTATCGGGCGGGGAACGGAGTCGAGAATCGAATCGTATCGGGCGGGGAACGGAGTCGAGAATCGAATCGTATCGGGCGGGGAACGGAGTCGAGAATCGAATCGTATCGGGCGGGGAACGGAGTCGAGAATCGAATCGTATCGGGCGGGGAACGGAGTCGAGAATCGAATCGTATCGGGCGGGGAACGGAGTCGAGAATCGAATCGTATCGGGCGGGGAACGGAGTCGAGAATCGAATCGTATCGGGCGGGGAACGGAGTCGAGAATCGAATCGTATCGGGCGGGGAACGGAGTCGAGAATCGAATCGTATGGGCGGGGAACGGAGTCGAGAATCGAATCGTATGGGCGGGGAACGGAGTCGAGAATCGAATCGTATCGGCGGTGAACGGAGTCGCGAATCGAATCGTATCGGCGGTGAACGGAGTCGCGAATCGTATCGGGCGGTGAACGGAGTCGCGAATCGTATCGGGCGGGGAACGGAGTCGAGAATCGAATCGTATCGGGCGGTGAACGGAGTCGAGAATCGAATCGAATCGTATCGGGCGGGGAACGGAGTCGAGAATCGAATCGTATCGGGCGGGGAACGGAGTCGAGAATCGAATCGTATCGGGCGGGGAACGGAGTCGAGAATCGAATCGTATCGGGCGGGGAACGGAGTCGAGAATCGAATCGTATCGGGCGGGGAACGGAGTCGAGAATCGAATCGTATCGGGCGGGGAACGGAGTCGAGAATCGAATCGTATCGGGCGGGGAACGGAGTCGAGAATCGAATCGTATCGGGCGGGGAACGGAGTCGAGAATCGAATCGTATCGGGCGGGGAACGGAGTCGAGAATCGAATCGTATCGGGCGGGGAACGGAGTCGAGAATCGAATCGTATCGGGCGGGGAACGGAGTCGAGAATCGAATCGTATGGGCGGGGAACGGAGTCGAGAATCGAATCGTATCGGCGGTGAACGGAGTCGCGAATCGAATCGTATCGGCGGTGAACGGAGTCGCGAATCGTATCGGGCGGGGAACGGAGTCGCGAATCGTATCGGGCGGGGAACGGAGTCGAGAATCGAATCGTATCGGGCGGTGAACGGAGTCGAGAATCGAATCGTATGGGCGGGGAACGGAGTCGAGAATCGAATCGTATCGGCGGTGAACGGAGTCGCGAATCGAATCGTATCGGCGGTGAACGGAGTCGCGAATCGTATCGGGCGGGGAACGGAGTCGCGAATCGTATCGGGCGGGGAACGGAGTCGAGAATCGAATCGTATCGGGCGGTGAACGGAGTCGAGAATCGAATCGAATCGGGCGGGGAACGGAGTCGAGAATCGAATCGTATCGGGCGGGGAACGGAGTCGAGAATCGAATCGTATCGGGCGGGGAACGGAGTCGAGAATCGAATCGTATCGGGCGGGGAACGGAGTCGAGAATCGAATCGTATCGGACGGGGAACGGAGTCGAGAATCGAATCGTATCGGGCGGGGAACGGAGTCGAGAATCGAATCGTATCGGGCGGGGAACGGAGTCGAGAATCGAATCGTATCGGGCGGGGAACGGAGTCGAGAATCGAATCGTATCGGGCGGGGAACGGAGTCGAGAATCGAATCGTATCGGGCGGGGAACGGAGTCGAGAATCGAATCGTATCGGGCGGGGAACGGAGTCGAGAATCGAATCGTATCGGGCGGGGAACGGAGTCGAGAATCGAATCGTATCGGGCGGGGAACGGAGTCGAGAATCGAATCGTATCGGGCGGGGAACGGAGTCGAGAATCGAATCGTATCGGGCGGGGAACGGAGTCGAGAATCGAATCGTATCGGGCGGGGAACGGAGTCGAGAATCGAATCGTATCGGGCGGGGAACGGAGTCGAGAATCGAATCGTATGGGCGGGGAACGGAGTCGAGAATCGAATCGTATGGGCGGTGAACGGAGTCGAGAATCGAATCGTATCGGCGGTGAACGGAGTCGCGAATCGAATCGTATCGGCGGTGAACGGAGTCGCGAATCGTATCGGGCGGGGAACGGAGTCGCGAATCGTATCGGGCGGGGAACGGAGTCGAGAATCGAATCGTATCGGGCGGTGAACGGAGTCGAGAATCGAATCGAATCGTATCGGGCGGGGAACGGAGTCGAGAATCGAATCGTATCGGGCGGGGAACGGAGTCGAGAATCGAATCGTATCGGGCGGGGAACGGAGTCGAGAATCGAATCGTATCGGGCGGGGAACGGAGTCGAGAATCGAATCGTATCGGGCGGGGAACGGAGTCGAGAATCGAATCGTATCGGGCGGGGAACGGAGTCATGTTGGAACCAGTGTTTAACTGTTCTCTCTATGTATCTTGTACACTATATATCCAGTTGTGCAACACATCATCCAAAAGAGGGAGATTGACTCGACTAATAGAAAATTAATCATCTGTCACTTTACTGTGTGCTAGTACGAGCCTCCTGATTGACTGATATTTATTTTTTTTTTTAAATTCTCTCACCCACTCACTCAGGTTTCTTTCTTCTCTCTGTCTCATACAGGACGAGGTTTGCGTCCGTGCCACGGGAGTTCCTACAGATGTGCCAGGCCTCAGGGTTTTTCCTGCCCGAAGCGTCTTCCCTACGCTGCAGTCACAGTAAGCGTTCACTCTGTGTTCACTCGAGCAGCACTAACGAGCACATCATTACACCTGAGACACACAACCAGCGCTTGCCGAGAATCGAATGGCCTGTACTTTTCCTCCGGAATACAAAGTGTCTGGCTTTGAGAGTGAGGGGGGGAAAAACATTCAAGTTTGTTTATTTATTTATTTTTACATCTTGGTCTCTTTTCTGCCCGAGTAATCCATGGAAGAAGAGCACGTTAAAGGAGTGTGTGTGTGTGTGTGTGTCCTAGATGAGGATTTCAACACATTTCCCTGTACTGGGAGAACAGAAATGGCATGTAATGCGATTCAATTCGAATCATGATATTTTTGGGGAAAAAAAATTTTAATGAAAAATTTTATTACCCAAAAAAAAAAGAGCAGCATTTATTTTCCTATTCTTTAACAACTTAAATATTTTTGTTAAATAAAAAAGTTAATTTTCATAGTAACCAACGATAGTTTACCCACATTTGTAAAGGTTGTAATATAATATCCTATTAACAAAAATATTTATTCTATTAAAAAGTTCATTAAACTTTTTTTTTTAACGACCATTTGTAATTCCTCCATTTGCTGCTTCTCTTTTTTTTGTCTTTCAGCAGTCTGTACAAACAGAGCTCTGATTTTCTACTAAATCTATTTGTACAGTCAGTCACACAACAGTTCTTTCACTTTTCAGATCTGTTTTTTGTGGCATTAGAGCAGTGTTACTTCCGCCTGCAGTGAAGTAATATGCATTCCCACAACTGTACATTATTGTGCTTGCTGCTCTCTAAACAATGCAGTTACAGCTAGAAAAACTAAGATTATGCAGCCTGATAATCATCGCTTTAATTTTTTTATTTCATCGATTCAAATCTTCATCAACTAGTATCACGATTTATCGTCGCACGATACATCTTTACATGCCTAGAAAGTGGAAAACTGTATATTTGCTGGAAATCGAACTTTTACGAATCGAAGTTGTTCAAATTTGTTAATATAAGAACAATTTTATTCATCACGTGTACACTTGTGAAATTCCTCTCTGTATTTAACAGTGCTCAGTGAGCAGTTGGAGGTTAGGTGCCTTGCTCAAGGGCACTTCAGCCTAAGGCTGCCCCATGTTAACCTAACCACATGTCTTTGGACTGTGGGGGGGGGGAACCCACGCAGACATGGGGAGAACATGCAAACTCCACACAGAAAGGCCGCCGGGCCCGAACCTAGAACCAGTGAGGTGACCGTGCTCACTGCTACACCAACATGCCGCCCCATATACAAACATGGAACGCAAATTCAGAGCTGTAATGTAGTGCAGTGTTACACACTAATAACAAAGCTTTTAAGACAGATGAGAGGAAATCTTACCAAGGATGGTTTTATGCAGTTTTATACAGTTATATTAGCCTGGCAAGCCAGACTAAATGTGAATATTTAGTCTGGCCTCGATCCGTAGACATTTCCGAAGGGGGTGGGAGGAACAAACCGCTGTCTTTCAAACTGTCTCTGTGCGTATAGGCCAACGCTCTGACCAATCAGCGCAACAGTGACTGTGACGTAGTCAGAGCGACAGAAAGCAGTGGGGGAGGCCTTGAAATAAATAATTTTTCAAAATGCGTATTAATTAATAAACAGGTTCTAGATATTAAGAAGTTTGGAGATAATGACCACAAGTTTGGAGTCTGTACCACATACACTCATTTTTTTTCCCCCCCAAGTGTTTCTCAAGGGTTTGCTTAAACTGTTTTTGAGAGTTTTTATTTAGTGGTGTTTGGTGAAATAATTTCCCTTAAATTTAAAATAACGGGAAAATAAGAAACAATCAAAAAGTAATGTTTCAAAGCTGTTTATTAATTCTTCGTACTGCACAAACTAGCCCCATCCTTTTGGCTACGAGCGGCGCTAGCTGGTAGATCAGACTTTTGCCATAGCCGTCGGCAAAACAGCGAAAACGTCCTTCTTGAAAAGGAATGAGCGGAGAGCCTCTTCCTGCTCATGTTTCAACGAAAACTCCAAGTCTAATTCTTCTAAAACTGATTCCAAAGCGGAGTCAAACGCGCGCTGGTCACTAGCCGTAGCCATGTTTCCTGCTGCGCTTTCTCCAGCGTCGCGCAGCTTTGTCGTCACTCCTGCAAAAGCCCGCCCAAAGAATCCAAACAAAAACCTTGCGTTGTGATTGGCGGGCACGATTTGATGCCCGGGGTGTTTTTGTTTATATGGTGTGAGGCTAGACCCACTCGCTAGGCAAAAATATATTTTTGGCCGCTAGGCGGGTGGGTCTAGTTTACTAGGCTACTGTTATATAGTTTACAGATGAGATTTTTAGGCAGCGATTTGACAGAATCTGAAGTACTTCTGGATGGAGATATATAATTTTTTTTTTTTTTTTAAACGTTAAGTGCCTAACCTGGTGCAAGACTTGAGTTCTTGTTACTGCTCCGATGTTTTCCAGTCATATCTAAAAATGACAAACTGCTCCTTTAACGTGTGACATTTTGCTTGTGGTGCTGCTGTAAAGGAGCTGACGTAGAAGCATGTAGAGCAGTCGAGCCTTGAGGTAGTTAAAGGAGAAACAGGGAGAAACAGTAAATCGTTACACAGGTGACGACACCATGATGATGGAAGAATGTCCCCTTTCTAACCTGCTGCTTTTCTCTCTCTCACACACACACACAAACCATGTTTTCTATCTGAATGGAAACAGTAGATTAGATTTGACATCTTGTGTGTGTTCGTGCATGTTTTTATATACTACTGAGGACCAAATGTCTCCATAAGGATGGTAAAATCTGACAATTTTGACCTTGTGGGGACATTCGGATGGTCCCCACAGGGAAATTGATTTTTTTTTTTAATAAGAAAAATTTATGGGCGGCACGGTGGTGTAGTGGTTAGCGCTGTTGCCTCACAGCAAGAAGGTCCGGGTTCGAGCCCCGGGGCCGGCGAGGGCCTTTCTGTGTGGAGTTTGCATGTTCTCCCCGTGTCCGCGTGGGTTTCCTCCGGGTGCTCCGGTTTCCCCCACAGTCCAAAGACATGCAGGTTAGGTTAACTGGTGACTCTAAATTGAGCGTAGGTGTGAATGTGAGTGTGAATGGTTGTCTGTGTCTATGTGTCAGCCCTGTGATGACCTGGCGACTTGTCCAGGGTGTACCCCGCCTTTCGCCCGTAGTCAGCTGGGATAGGCTCCAGCTTGCCTGCGACCCTGTAGAAGGATAAAGCGGCTACAGATAATGAGATGAGATGAGAAAAATTTATGGAATCAATTTTGTGCCAAAATGTTCATAGAGTACTTTTGAAATATCAAACAAAAACGACAAAACAAAAAAAAAAAGTCAATTTTTTTAGACTGGCAAACAAATTATTCGTGTAATCGTGCAAAATATCAGTCTATTACTCTTCAGAAACCTTTTATTTTTGTTCCGCGTCTTTCTCGGTTTTGTTTGACGTAATTTATTTTGGTTGCGATTCCAGCTTTCTCGTTTGCGCTCCCTGACTTTTTGCTTGCAGTTTTGGCACAAACTTCACGTGTGGGTGGGCTGTCCAGGAATGCATTCCCATTGGCTAACTTGTGTTTGACTGACAGCTACGCTCAGCCATTCCCTACTCGGATTCTGGCGGACTGTTTGACGAGTGACCGATCCATTGACGGTACACAAGGACCGAGTGGACTTCAGTGGCGACTATGATATTGAATTTACACTTTGTTGAATTAATTCAGGGCGGCACGGTGGTGTAGTGGTTAGCGCTGTTGCCTCACAGCAAGAAGGTCCTGGGTTCGAGCCCCGTGGCCGGCGAGGGCCTTTCTGTGCGGAGTTTGCATGTTCTCCCCGTGTCCGCGTGGGTTTCCTCCGGGTGCTCCGGTTTCCCCCACAGTCCAAAGACATGCAGGTTAGGTTAACTGGTGACTCTAAATTGAGCGTAGGTGTGAATGTGAGTGTGAATGGTTGTCTGTGTCTATGTGTCAGCCCTGCGATGACCTGGCGACTTGTCCAGGGTGTACCCCGCCTTTCGCCCGTAGTCAGCTGGGATAGGCTCCAGCTTGCCTGTGACCCTGTAGAAGGATAAAGTGGCTACAGATAATGAGATGAGATGAGATGAATTAATTCAGTATCATAGTCGCCACTGAAGTCCACTCGATCCTTGTTTACCGTCAATGGATCGGTCACTCGTCAAACAGTCCGCCAGAATCCGAGTAGGGAATGGCTGAGCGTAGCTGTCAGTCAAACACAAGTTAGCCAATGGGAATGCATTCCTGGACAGCCCACCCACACGCGAAGTTTGTGCCAAAACTGCGAGCAAAAAGTCAGGGAGCGCAAACGAGAAAGCTGGAATCGCAACCAAAATAAATTACGTCAAACAAAACCGAGAAAGACGCGGAACAAAAATAAAAGGTTTCTGAAAAGTAATAGACTGATATTTTGCACGATTACACGAATAATTTGTTTGCCAGTCTAGACTTTTTATTTTTTTTGTATTTTGATTTGTCGTTTTTGTTTGATATTTCAAAAGTATTGTATGAACATTTTGGCACAAAATTGATTCCATAAAAATTGAGGGGTTTAAAAAAAAAAAAAGAGCCAAAAAGTTTTTCCTTTTCATTACTGAGGTCAGGTTTAGGTGCAGGCACAGCATTAATTAATTCCAGCAACAATTGTCAGTGGAAGGTCCTCACAAGGATGGTGAGACAAATGTGTGTGTGCTGAAGGAAGTGTAATATCTGGCTGTCTGCTCCTCTGCGCAGGTAACAGTGCACCTGGAGCCAGAACCCGACAGCCAGCACCACGCTTCTCCGAGGACTGTTCAGAGACTTCCAGCCTCGATGAGGGTGAGAGAGAGACACACACACACGCCACACCACACACTGCCTACATCTGCTGCACCAAACGCTCCCGGTTTTCCAGATTGCTCTGAATGTTTGTCTCTCAGCTCAGATTTTATCTGAGCAACACAAACGCATTTCGTTAGTTTTGCGCTCGACTTATGAGGCTAATCTCGCGCCGAGGATTCCTTTTATGAACCAAATCCATCAAGTCAAATACTGTATTACCGTTGAGAAGAAATGACATTTTGATGTTTTCAAGTGAAAATGCCTTCAACATTTGTCATTTATCTAGCATCTCAAATTCAACTAGTTCAATAAGACAAATATGATTATTAAACCAGTTTCTTCCTAATCTAATGCGCAATCCTGTATTGGCAGATTTTATTTTTTTATTTTTTCCCCTGATTTGAAATATTTATTTCGAGAAAGAAGCAAAATTATCTGCCGATAGAATAATGACACAGGTCATGATAGAAAATCGCGCGCGCTGATTTATTCGAGAGATTCCGACTATTTTTCGATTATCAGCTCGAGCGACTCGGCAAAATGGCGGCCGATCGCGTCGTCACCGTAAGTGAGGAAGAATTACAAATGATGAAAGAAAATGCTGTTCGTAAAATGAAAGCACTAAGGATGCTCCGAAGTTTGGTCTAAAATGATTCAAAGGTAAGGTGGAATTGTGATTTTGTTTTATCGATTTCAAAACAAAGTATTTTATGTGACTCGGCGTAGGTAAGTGACAAGTTCGACACACCTCGACTTCGTCTCTGCTATTATTCACCGATATTCACGTCATCTTCGGTGAATAACTGTTAATTAATGGCTATCTTAAAGATATTTTTACTTGCTGAGATTCTAGGCTTATCATTGAAATGTTTACAGTAATATTTTGGGTGTTTATTAGCGCCGTAGAGCTTTTTTATTCCTGAACTTTCCTCCAACCCAGTAAGTTACATCCAAGTTGGTATTATTTATTTGCGTCCAAGCTTGAGTTGTTAAGTTTCAGGTTAAATCCGTTCATGCTGTTTAATCAGTCAACTATAGACCCTTCCCACTGACGTCACCGGAAACCGGAAGTAAACAGACCCTGCGCCATATTGGAAGACCAACAAACTCGTGATTAGGGGGAAATAATGGCAGCGCGCGGAATTTAAACCCATGAGGCACTTGATTCATCATAAACCTACAATGGTAAACTTTTGTGCTGTGTTAGGGTGTTCCAACAAAGCTGATGGGAAAGGTGAAAAGAAGTCGTTCTTCAGAATACCAGCTGTGATTGAGACACAAGGGGAGCAAACTAAGGAGCTTTCTGCCAGGAGACAGAGAATAAGTGCATTACTGAGTGTCTGAGCAAAGGCGAGCCTGAACGTTGCAACCTCCCTATTGGCTGTTTATTGGCTGTTTGTAAAAATGTATCAATTGTTGCCCTTCATCGCAGGCTCGAGAGACGAGACCTGACGAGTTAGTTCGTTGGCAGCAGAACAAAATGTCTGGACACAAATCGGGTTTTCAGAAAAGGAAAGAAAATAAACGCAGGGTCGAAAATACAAAAAAGGAGGCAGAAAATGCAAAACGAGTTTTAAGGTAGGACAAATGGTTACTTTTCTGAGGCAGCCCGCCGTGGCTGCCTGCAGGCTTATTTATTATAGCCCATTTAGTTAAAATAGTTGATCTAAAATGTTTGTAGTTGTAGTTATGTGATGGTTGTCCTCAGTGTTCGAACTATGCCGATATTTTCGGGGGGTCCCTTTTTTTTTCCCTGGGGGGTGCTTGCGCTTGTCTCGGAGCGCGGATCTCCAAACACATGAGAAGCCTATCTTACGCACATATCACGCGGACTCCACACCTCCACACACGCATTGCATCTGAAGTCATAACTCATCAGGGGAAATCGTGTCCGCATTGGCATGTTCAAAAAACAACCTCGCGTCAACAATGATACCACACGCAAGGAAAAAAAAAACAGTCAGGCTACTCAACAACCAACCTGGCAGCAGCAGTCGTTGTCATATCGGTTTATTTTATCTTTGATGTAAACACAACACTTCGGATATGCAAATGCTTCCTGTTACACACGATTGCTATGTCAATAAACATCATTTTGCCAATATTTTAGAGACCCCCCAACATTTCCCAAATCATGTTTTCAAGGGATCTCGTGTCTGTTTCAGGGGATCTCGGATCCCCCGAGTACCCCCGAAGTTCGAACACTGGTTGTCCTGATTTAGACTGATGTTTTTTTTTTTTGGGGGGGGGGGGTTGCGCAATGTTGCACCCGGGTCCAGATTAGGGCAGAATCAGCCCTGGCTACATTTCAGGTGTAGTTTGTTTTATGTATGTATGTACTTGCATAGATGTGTACTTGGTCTTCCAATATGGCGACTACCGAAATCTCGCGGCGCGGTGACGACGTCCTGCGGGATCCCTCTATAAGAGGGGGGAAAAAAAACCCACATCGCTATGCTTCCTGGACTCTGAAAGAGGCCACGCCTACTTGAGATGGTTTGAGGTTCGAGGATCTGAAAAGCACAGAACTGAATTTTGTGTATTTGTGGTTGTGTGATGAGAGTCTCTGTCGTCTAGACCTTGATGCGTATGGGGTCTCGCGCTCGAGAACACACGGCGCTGGAAACCCGAGCCATGGGTGAGCTAAACACACACTTGCACACGCGCACACACAAATATATACACACACACACACTGTTAATACTTTTCAGTGTTCGGCTAAAAGATTTCCTTTTGGTTAATGAGGATAAGGATAGAGTTACAGTACATTTTATACCATTAATTATAAATTATGCATTGATGATTGTCCTCAGAAGGAAGGATAGTAAGACAAACGTGTGTGTGTGTGTGTGTGTGTGTGTGTGTGTGTGTGTAGTAAGCAACACATAGACAGTGCTCAGTGGGAGTGCAGCAGGAGGAGTATACACGGCGAGCCCTACGGGGAGGTGACGGGGAGGCGGCGCAGCTCCCAGCCATGTGGGACAGAACCGGAGCAGGTCACTCACATCTCTCCCTCCTTCCTTCCATTTTATTCACATAACTCGAGATCTAGAACCTTCTCTGCTTTCTTGCCTCCTACAGGAGTGTGAGGAGAGGAAGATCAAAGCAAGATCGGCTGGCAAAAGGTAATTTAACGGTCTGTATAATATGAAAAGTGAGAAGCACCATAGCGGTCCAGATGTTATAGACTTTAGAGTCCACTTGAGAAGCGTGACTGACTAGATTATATATCACCAGATTTATACACCAGCCAATAGCGTTCATGATACAAACCCCACCTGGTTGAAACACACTTAATGGTAGCTTGGAGAACTGAATAAATATAAAGAACAGCTCTGTTTAGTAATTCACTAAAACAGAGTCCCAGTTAAAGCCACAGTCCTCGTCCTGCATCATTTCTTCCTCTCGCATTGTCCGTGTTTTTTGAATTTTTCCAAATTTTTGCTTGTATTTGCTAGCGACTAAAATAAAACGCAGCTATCTCGGTGCACTGAGAGCTCAAGATCTCGGGCTCCAGCGGTGTTAAAGCAGCATCTCGTGGTGCAATCGATTCTGAAATGAACTTAACAATCATGCATGAGTGATAAACAGCCCTCTGAGTTTAACACCGTACTTCCTGTATGTGGAGGGAATCGTTTTCCAC
This sequence comes from Neoarius graeffei, assembly GCF_027579695.1. Lineage (NCBI taxonomy): Eukaryota > Metazoa > Chordata > Actinopteri > Siluriformes > Ariidae > Neoarius > Neoarius graeffei. Next base: position 52,754,632 of record NC_083591.1, on the reverse strand, counting down.
GGGTGATGGCTGGGAGTGCTGGAGATGTGAGCAATCACAGGCCAAAATCAAAACGAAACAGGAAAGCCGTACAAACTCAATTAGAAATTGAGCAAAACTATTGAATTTCTGAAGATTTGTTACTCTCTCGCCTGTATGAAGCGTGTCGTAAAGAATCCGTTCGAGTGAAATTACTGGATTTCTTTTTCAGTCGTGACGTGATCAGAAGATTAATCGCGACTAAAATAACGAGTGTTTTGGTTCATGCTGAAACGCTCCTATTATACTAAGTGGAGGAACAAAATGCAGAAGTATTTCTTTATTTTGTTTCCTCGCTGGATCTTTTAAACTCTCGCTGACATTTCAGGTGAAAGTGTTTTCACTTAATCTCACTTAATCAGAAACCAAAATGAGGATCTCCAGGAACTCCAGTGGACACGATGACCTTCAGCGCAAGCGGTTTCAGCGGCTCTGTAACGGGAAACGCTCTAATTCTTACAGATAATCAAATGAAAAAGGAACAGACGTGTGTGTGTGTGTGTGTGTGTGTACACGTTGAAACACTGTGTGCTTTACAGGGACAGAGGCAGGAGAGGCCCAGTGGGGAAAGGCTCTGTAGCCAATGGGATTCAGAGAGTTCCAGCAGTCCAGATGATGAATCAGGCTGTGTGTAAGGGTGAGTGTGTGTGTGTGCGTGCGCGCATCTATGTATGTGTATGCAAGGTTACAACTGCGGTCAGAAGTTTACATCCAGAGACATGAATATCAGGATAATATTGGGCGTTCAGTGATATTCTTTGAACTGTTCTTTTTCTCTGGCAGAATGATTGTACATCTTTAATAGAGGAAAAACAACCAAGAATTTGGTTCACAAAATGTATTTTGGGTTTTCTGGAATCAATACAGGGTCAAAATTTACATACAGCACACCTCTTTTTTGGTTAAATGTCCCTTATGATGTTTCTCCTTGACCAGACGCTTTTGGTCGCCATCAAGAAGCTTCTGGTTGGATATTTGCCCACTCTTCTTGCCAGAATTTGTAGAGTTCAATTAATTTTGTGCGTTTCCTAACATGGACTTGCCTTTTAAAAGGCACAGTCCATAAATTTTCGATCGGGTTGAGGTCAGGACTTGTTTTAAGCTTAAAGCAGATACGCAGAACCTTTATTTTTAAATAAATTTCTGAGTGGATAGTATCTCCATCCTTGACTCTTGTATGCTGCATAAATGGGAATAAAAAATATATTTTTGAGTTAAAATCGACCGCAAAGTTGGCGTTCGAGCTGCCCCGCTGAGCCAGCCAGCCTTGAGTGCGTGACGTCACTGCGTTAACCAGTTTTAAGGCTGAGGCCTTTTACAGCTATAGACCAAAGTCATATAAATAAATTTATGGTGAAAGTAAGAAATAGCGTTACCGACTCGCTCAACTAAGACTGATTTGACTTCACTGATTGTGGGTTGACTGTCATTAAAACAGGATAGGTGTTATAACTTATGCAACATACATGTACATGCATGCATTTTCACTGATAAAACGTAAAAGGCTCATTAAATAATCAGATAAACTGAGACAATCACATTCTGAAGCAAATTAAATAATCTTATACCGGGAACTTAAACGCACAATACAAGTTACATGGATTAATCTAAATGCAGGTAAACAATGCGTGTGGTGTGTGTTTGGTTTTTTTTGTATCCAAATGAAAGTCGCATTTTACCCGTCTGTGTTCTCGTTTCTTGAAGGCCGATCTTGTGGCCGATTTGTTTTGAAACAATCTGACTTTCAGTTGTTTGTTCAGTTCTCCGTTCATTCGCTTCTTCCACGTAAGGGCGAGATATTGCTGCTGAGGAAAGCATATCCAGCGCAGAAATCAGACGGCTGGTCCACTCATTCTCCATCTTCTCCATATGGAGTACTCCGCTATTACTGCTCGGCTCAGGCAATTACTAAAACCCGGGATGGGACGTCACCGGTTTTAGCAACGACCGTGGCGAGGTCACTGCCCGAGCGATAATGTCGTGTCCCGTTCCGTCCCAGGTTTTACCAACAACCCTCGGCTCACGCTCCAGGAGAACTGGTGCAACTGAACTTGCTTTCCTTTTTAAAAATGTTAAAAATAAATAAATAAAATACTTTTCCTTTTCTTGTAGTTTTCTTTAACTGTTGGTACTGCACCCTCTTTCAATACGGGCTTATAGCCAACGCTCCTCACCAGATCAGAGGTCTCGTACGAGTCTTCAGTAAAATGTGCAGAGCAGAGGACAGACCACTTCGTAGGCGTCCAATGTGTCCGTGAACAACTTGCAAAACGCCTCCAAATCTTTGCAGTTTGAACGTTCTTGGGCCATGAATGCAACGTAAATCCACCTTCTGTCACGTTGTTGCACCCGCCAACAACACATCTACGTGGCATGGCGAGAAATTAGCTCAAAATGGAGGATCAGAGTTGCAGTCAGCTGTGTTTTAGTATAGTGGAAATGGCACTTAGACCGATAGCCTTCCTGCTGCGACGTTACAGATGTCAAGGTCATTCACTCAGACTACTACCTACAGTGGTGCTTTAAAGTTTGTGAACCCTTTCGAATTTTCTATATTTCTGCATAAATATGACCTAAAACATCAGATTTTCACACAAGTCCTAAAAGTAGATAAAGAGAACCCAGTTAAACAAATGAGACAAAAATATTATACTTGGTCATTTATTTATTGAGGAAAATGATCCAATATTACATATCTGTGAGTGGCAAAAGTATGTGAACCTTTGCTTTCAGTATCTGGTGTGACCCCCTTGTGCAGCAATAACTGCAACTAAACGTTTGCGGTAACTGTTGATCAGTCCTGCACACCGGCTTGGAGGAATTTTAGCCCATTCCTCCGTACAGAACAGCTTCAACTCTGGGATGTTGGTGGGTTTCCTCACATGAACTGCTCACTTCAGGTCCTTCCACAACATTTCAATTGGATTAAGGTCAGGACTTTGACTTGGCCATTCCAAAACATTCACTTTATTCTTCTTTAACCATTCTTTGGTAGAACGGCTTGTGTGCTTAGGGTCGTTGTCTTGCTGTATGACCCACCTTCTCTTCAGATTCAGTTCATGGACAGATGTCCTGACATTTTCCTTTAGAATTTGCTGGTATAATTCAGAATTCGTTGTTCCATCAATGATGGTAAGCCGTCCTGGCCCAGATGCAGCAAAACAGGCCCAAACCATGATACTACCACCACCATGTTTCACAGATGGAATAAGGTTCTTATGCTGGAATGCAGTGTTTTCCTTTCTCCAAACATAACGCTTCTCAATTAAACCAAAAAGTTCTATTTTGGTCTCATCTGTCCACAAAACATTTTTCCAATAGCCTTCTGGCTTGTCCACATGATCTTTAGCAAACTGCAGATGAGCAGCAATGTTCTTTTTGGAGAGCAGTGGCTTTCTCCTTGCAACCCTGCCATGCACACCATTGTTGTTCAGTGTTCTCCTGATGGTGGACTCATGAACATTAACATTAGCCAATGTGAGAGAGGCCTTCAGTTGCTTAGAAGTTACCCTGGGGTCCTTTGTGACCTCGCCGACTATTACATGCCTTGCTCTTGGAGTGATCTTTGTTGGTCGACCACTCCTGGGGAGGGTAACAATGGTCTTGAATTTCCTCCATTTGTACACAATCTGTCTGACTGTGGATTGGTGGAGTCCAAACTCTTTAGAGATGGTTTTGCAACCTTTTACAGCCTGGTGAGCATCAACAACGCTTTTTCTGAGGTCCTCAGAAATCTCTTTTTTTCGTCCCATGATGCACTTCCACAAACGTGTTGTGAAGATCAGACTTTGATAGATCCCTGTTCTTTAAATAAGGGCCCGTTTACACGAGGACGCTGTCGGGTAAAAACTACTAAATATTTTATTGGAAGTGCCTTTCGTCTACACGGGGACGGCGTTTCCGAGGCTGAAAAACGGAAAAAATTGAAAACTCCTTCCAGAGTGGATAAGTTAAAAACAGCCCCCGTTGCATATCCGTCTAAACTACCCAATACGCGAAACTCTGCTCGGATCTGCTCACGTCGGGTACGCATTTACGTCATACATATGTCATATACTGTACATGCCAGCCCGGGAAGTAAGAAAGTAAGTAAAAAAAAGTAAGAGCATGTCTGATTACATCGATCCAACGGACCTTCAAGCTGCTCTGGCAGCTTTAATAAACGTCCAGGAGTCCTTCGAACATCTATACCGAATCTGCACATATACCGTTAATGAACAGAGGCGGGTATAGTATGCTCTTACTTTTTTTACTTACTTTCTTACTTACCATAGCCAGAGTAGTCAAAGTTTTCGCGGCGCAGATGTGCAGATCAGACAAGACAGAAGACGTTGTGCATGCGTGCAGACATAGCGGAGGTCTTTCACAGCACCACCTAGCCGCCTGGCATGCACATCCAATTGAATTCCACACATTTATGCGTCACCGTATAGACGCAGATTTCCTCCTTGAAAACGGTCGTGTAGACGCGGAAGAAAGTGAGAACGAAAACGGACTTTTGCGTTTTTGTTTCAGACCGTCCCCGTGTAAAGTGGGCCTAAAACGGTGCCCACTCACACCTGATTGTCATCCCATTGATTGAAAACACTGGACTCTAATTTCACCTTCAAATTAACTGCGAATCCTAGAGGTTCACATACTTTTGCCACTCACAGATATGTAATATTGGATCATATTCCTCAATAAATAAAAGACCGAGTATAATATTTTTGTCTCATTTGTTTAACTGGGTTCTCTTTATCTACTTTTAGGACTTGTGTGAAAATCTGATGATGTTTTAGGTCATATTTATGCAGAAATATCGAAAATTCTAAAGGGTTCACAAACTTTCAAGCACCACTGTATATGAATCTCTTTAATCGTACAAATTATTATATTAGATTCACTGTTAACACTTAAAACTATTCCTGTGCCATTCTTGAGGTCTCAAGGCATTTATAAACAAAAGTGAGGCCATGGTTCTGCTTATATGCTTCAACGTTAGCCTGCTTTATCCTCCACAACCAGCTTTGATGTGTGTGTTTGAGGTCATTGTCCTGTTGGAACACCCAGTTGTGTCCAAGTTTATGTTGAACTCTGAGGTCCTTCATTATTCCATTTACTTTGTACAATGCACCAGTTCCAGTGTCATCAAAACAGCCTCAGAGTATGATGCTTCCACCACCATGCTTTAACAGTTAATACAGTGTTCCTCTGTACCTCTGGTCATTGCAGCCAAACGACTCAGGCTACATCCACACGACAACGGCAACGAGATGTTATTTAAAAATATATCGCGTCCAAATGGGCAACAATCAGTAAAATATCAGGTCCATATGGCAACGCAACGCTTGCTGAAAACGATGCAATACACATGCCACACCTCTAGGGGCGCTGTAAGACGGTCCCTTCGGAGACACCAGAACAATAGAAGAAGTAAGGACGCATGCGCATAAACTATTATGCGCGAGACTTCATATTAGCCACAAAGTCAGGAAAATCTGTTTGTAAAATTACATTATAATGACCAAATACAATGAAAAGTATTTGTTCCAGTCTCACCTGTGAAAGGTAATCCCATGTGATCTCGTTTGGACAGCAAACCTGTTGGTAAAGTTAAACGCAGCTAATCTTTATTCTCCGCTTTGACCTATCCAAAATGGCGGCGAGGATGACACATGATTCTACGCGGAAGGCGGCGTCTTTAATGGTCCGGAATAAATTGAATGCTACACGTTGATGGATTAATTTGTTGTTTCTCACCTGTGAAAGGTAATCCCATATGATCTCGTTTGGACGGTAAACCTGTTGGTACAGTTAAACGCAGCTAATCTTTATTCTCCGCTTTGACCTCTCCAATATGGCGGCGAGGATGACGTATGATTCTACGCGGAAGGCGGCGTCTTTAATGGTCCGGAATAAAGTGAATGATACACGTTGATGGATTAATTTGTTGTTTCTCACCTGTGAAAGGTAATCCCATATGATCTCGTTTGGACGGTAAACCTGTTGGTACAGTTAAACGCAGCTAATCTTTATTCTCCGCTTTGACCTCTCCAATATGGCGGCGAGGATGACGTATGATTCTACGCGGAAGGCGGCGTCTTTAATGGTCCGGAATAAAGTGAATGATACACGTTGATGGATTAATTTGTTGTTTCTCACCTGTGAAAGGTAATCCCATGTGATCTCGTTTGGACGGTAAACCTGTTGGTACAGTTAAACGCAGCTAATCTTTATTCTCCGCTTTGACCTATCCAATATGGTGGCGAGGATGACGTATGATTCTACGCGGAAGGCAGCGTCTTTAATGGTCCGGAATAAATTGGATTAATTTGCTCCTCTACGCCCTTTTTGAGGAATGTATTGTCGGACTTAAATCAACATCTGAAGAGGTGAGATCGCTCCTTTTTTCCCCTATTTTTGCTGGCAGGATTGCACCATTACACAATAAATATTCACAGTGAAAATATTTTGTAAGCGCGTTTCATGAACCAAGTTATAGGATTTGTTGACAACTCGCATCGCAATGAGAAGATCATTGGCACTACTGGTGTTAAGAATCAGACCATTTCATAAATGAATATTTTGCTGTAGAGCTGCAGTGTTTGTACAATTGCATGTTTTTGCTTCACTATTACTGTCACTATTCTGCTTCTTGCATTACTACTGTGAACTAACACTGAACATAATAATAATAATAATAATATCCAAGCTCGTGTTTCACTCTCACTAGTGCTCTGTAAGGCTTTTTCCTGGTGATATTCGTTACACTTCTACCCGGCGTGAAGCACTCACAGTCATGTGGTTGTGACGTCATCGTAAACAAATCCGTTCTACTCATCCAGACGACTTCACAACGGCAACGTTGCCAGATCTTTCCACTCTGGAACCCGTTCTCAAAAAGATTGCGTTTTGGGCACCCAAAACGCCGGTGCCGTGTGGACGCCAGGCCTAAACGATAAGCAATTGTATCGGAGTCACCTGAATCCGTTGCCGTGTGGACAGGGCCTCAGTCTTTGTGTCATCTGAATATAAAACTTTCCTCCAGAAGGCCTTTTCTTTGTCCCTGTGGTCAGCTGCAAATTTTAGTCAAGCTTGAAGGTATTGATTTTGGAGCAGGAGCGTCTTTCTTGAATCACATCCTCTCAGTCCACGGGGATGTAAAATTCATTTGACTATACACAGGGGCACTGGTGTTCCAGCAGCTTCCAGTTCATGGCAGGCCTGTGCCTTGATGGTTTCTGGGTTATTCCTGACCATCTGAAACAACCTCATATTAGCTGAGGGAGGTAGTTTGGGTCTTCTTCCAGCAGTGTGTCTTGGCAAAGTGGGTACACCTTCCAATAAATTGTTCTTATGTTTGAACCGATGATCTTTGAGTCTGTAGTTGTCCAGAAACTGCTCCAAGAGACATTCCTGAGTGTGCAAATCTATGATCCTTTTTCTCAGATCTGCACTGAGCTCCTTGGACTTTCCCATTGTATTGTGTGTTGGTCAAACAAGGCCTTTTTTATGGATAATTAAAACTTGGACACCAAATCTGTGGGTTTTTTTTTTCTTCTATTAAACATGTATGTTGTACAGTCCTTCTACCACAGATGATGAACAGTTCAAAGAAATCACTGAAAGCCAAATATTGTCAAGACATAACATGGATGAACTGAGCAAATAAGTAGGCCTTCATTGGAGGCTGTCGACAAATTGCTTTTATCTAAATGCTAATGTAACCTTGCTGAGGCTGTTGCTAAATGATGAGGTGTGTGTGTTTGCACCATTTTATCAAAGCTTCAGGCAGGGACACGTATGGAGACACGTCTTCAGAGAGCTCCAACTCGGTGCCGTCGAGCCCCGTCCACCATCAGCGCAGCCTGGAAACACAAGGTCAGTTCACACACTGTCGCTCTCTGATGCACACCACATCATACCATCCAGCATCTGTTCTGCTGTGACTAGGAGCCTTAATCTGTTACTACGAGTAAGATAAGGGGATTTGGGGAGAAAAAAATGACAACTTTCCACATCCCTTGGGTTCTGTCACATCAAGAAGTGTTTGCATGCACTAGTTTTTTTTGTTTTTTTTTGTGCGTGTGTGTTCCATCTGTTTAGATACAGAGAGTCAGTCGGATAACTCCGTCCTGGAGCCAGCCGACGTGCCCCGCCTCCCCCATGGGCAGGGCATGGGCAGGAAGGCGGTTGCCATGGTGAACCCACTGGTGGCGGAACCGGAGCGTGCAGGTGCAGACGTCCCGACGCACCCCTCAGCCGTGGTGGAGTTGGCGCTGACCTCGTGCTTCCCCTACGACCTGCAGTACAGCACCGCGCACAGAGATGCAGGCAAACCCGGAGAGAGCAAACTCACCATCACAATCCCTCTGGGCAAACAGGATACGAGGCCCAGCCTGGCCGTCCCTGTAGACTCCGCCCAGTGCCCACTGCCACCTGTGTTCCCTGAGCCAGCTCAGCCTCAGGCTCCGCCCAGCACCATTGCTGCACCGGGGAAACCGTGTGCCAAGGCCAGTGCTCAGCCACAGAGCTCACACACCCCCTCCGGTTTCGCTAGCACCATGCCCGCTCAGATACCCAGCTCTGCACCTCTACCGCCCCCTGTTAGCATGCCTGCCCCAAACGAGAACGCAGCATACATCAATAGCACTGCGCAGTCACAACCCGCAGGCTGCAACGCCTGCGGCTGTCGTGGTACCTGCGGAGCCCACCAGTCTCCCGCCAGCTTCTTCCTGCCGGCGCATCCCGCTCGCCAGATGTTCGGCCCACCTGCGCCGTTCTTCCAGCTGGCACCGTCGCTGTGCAGCACCACCTTCCCTACGCAGGGTCATCAGGGGAACGGGACGCCACTGCCCTTCTACGCCCACACGTCTCCGAGCGCCGCCTTCGCCAGCAGCGCGATCCTGCATGCCCACTCGGACCATCTGATGCCCACACAGCCCAGCTATGCCACCCTGCCCCAGGTCACACCGTTCGGACGCTTCTACCCGCCTGTCTTCCCTCCTGTAGGCGCCATGCCCGGTGCTGCAGGAATAAAGAAGAGCGGCACCGTGTCCTGCTATAACTGCGGCATGAGCGGTCACTACGCGCAGGACTGCAAGCAGCCGTCCATGGACGCCGGGCAGCCAGGTAATGCCAGTGCCAGGAGATGACCAGTACAGTCCCTGCAGTCTACATCGTATCCGTAATCTATTTTTGTTTTTGTTTGTTTTTGAGTATTTGAAGACTCACGGTACCTGTGGATAAGCCAGAAATTTCTTTTGTCATGAAATTGTAATGTACGTATTTGTACGCTCTTGATTTGTCAACAAAATTGTGCCCGCCGCTTTGCTTCATTTGTGCTCAGCTCTAAAGAAAACGTCCTTTTACTAGAGACGCGTTGCGGAGACATGTTTAGAGCTCATGCCTAAACCTCATTGCAATCGTGGCATCTGTTGCTCTGGCGATACAACCTGAAAACAATGCTTTTTTTTTTTCTCTCAGCTGTGATCAGACCAAACGCAAATAAAACGCACCCGACAGAAAAACCAGTCGGGACGTAAAATTTATTTCTGTCTGCTTTTACTGTGCTCTGACTTTATCGCTGTGAACTTGACCTCCCAATTCACGAGCCTCGTTCTCGGCAGCCAATAGAGAACATGTGGGCGGGGCTGTGGTTTATTTGGATATAAAAATAGACGAGTTACTGTTTATTTGTTTATTAATATATATATATATGCCGTCCTGTTAATTAACGTAAGCTCCGAAACGTTTTCTGGAATCTGAAACGATTTTTGATTTAAAAATAAAATCCAAAAATATTTTGCCATGTATATTGCGTGATTCCTCAGATCTGTCAATTTAAAAAGTGTCGAGGAGGAAAAAAAAAAGTCCATCAAGTTGGACTAATTAATTAAATCATTTGTATTAATTAATTAAAAAATATTATTTAATTATAGCAGAATACAAATAAGCAACAAAGACATGGGCACAATTTTAACTCTCACCTGTTCACAGTTCATTTCGTATCTGATGACCACAATGTTTAAAAGAAGAAAAAAAAAATGCGTGAAATGTGTTGCTGCTCCTCTGAGCCGTGTGTCTTGTGCTTGTGTTATATGTGTGTGTTTCAGGTGGCTTCCGGCTTAAGTATGTCGCCCCACATTCGTCTGAGACACTAGACAAAGCTGATTGACAGCGAGCCGAGGACCAAGGAGACGCTCTGTCTCGGTTTCTATATTAAACACACAAGAGCTCGTGTGTTAAATCGATGGGATGCGTGCGTGCGTGCGTGTGTTTGTATTAGCCACCTTTATAAGCTTAAGTCCTGATTTTTGTGAGACTGTTGGGACGAACCTGCTCCAAAACACGACTCCACCTCCATCCATGACCCTTTAGGTCCCCAGTGTAGATCAAGTCATGATGGACATCAAAGGCGACGGTTGGGTTCAGGACGTTTGAAACAGGTTGAGATTTTGAGCAATGCTTCCATGTTGTCATTTAGCCACGATGCGTTCATGTGGACACTGAAGTCCTCACGTTTGAGCTGAAAAACGAGAGAGAGGAGAGTCGCCGCTTCAGCTTCAACTTGAGCCTCTGTTTGAAATAGATGTTTTATTATCGAGGCCCAAGCCAGGCTTTGAGAATCTTTTATACTTGCAGCTAAAGAGATAAGAAGTTTGTTTAGTTCCTGTTTATTTGGGAAGAATTTATTTGATTTTTTTTATTATTATTATTATTATTATTTTATGGTTCTTTAAAGGAAAAGATTTTTGTTAAGAATACATACTCTTCAATGTGAGTGTTCTGAATGTAAAACGCGTAACTAAGGTCAGACGTCGTACTGTGAAAACGTTCTCACGCCGTCCGTTCCAACCGTTCTGACATTATGCACTAATAGTATTGTTTTCCAGAAGCCTGTGTGTGTGTGTGTGTGTGTGTGTGTGTGGATGTATGTATGTGTGTGTGCGTGCACGCCAGGTATCAAAGTGCACTGATATTTACAGCATAAGAGTCGCTGCCGTTAATTCAGATCCACGGTCGTCCAACAGGGGGCGCCTCTGTGACCGATGCATGACGCATGCATTTTTATGCTGAACTTCACACAGACTTTTTATCAGCAGCAGCAGCACAATGCGAGTGCATGTCCCGCAGCGAGTGAGATGGTCCTTGCTGGAGAAACAAAAGTGCAGGAGGAGGAGGACGAGTCTGGTCTGATCCGATCCGATCCAATCCAATCTAATATGACCTACAGTGAACCAGAACCACATTGAGTTGTCTCCTGGATAGGAGTAGGAGGATCGGATCAGATCAGATCAGATGAGATCCGACTCCACCTCCTGGACTTTCAGTTCAAATCTGTGCAGATAGGAGTTTGGATCCGCTCCAGCTCCGCCCCACCTTGACTTTTTGTTCTGCCGCGAGGGGTACTTACCCGCAGCCGGACCACGCCACCGCGCGCTCTTGCACTCACATTCTGATTTCAAAACAAGGTCTTTTGTGTGCGTCGCCTCTTTCAAGCCTTATGAATAGAAACATGACAAAGACTCTCTTGAGGACGTTGTGGCTACAGAGAGCGAGGAAAGGAGACCATGTCTCACAGTGAAGATTTATTTTTGTCTTTTTGAGGATGTCAAAACGATCCTGCCTGCTTATTATTAAAACCTTATTTTCTAATTATTAGGTGGCATATATATATATTTATATATATTTGTGCTGATTGCCACAAGATGTTTTGATTTAATTTCAAAAGTCTTAGTTTGTGCAAGTCGTGCAACTATTCAGTCTCGAAGTTGATCGTTTAAAACATATCTTAAATTGCCAAAGCCACAGAAATAAATTTTTTTTTTTCTATGGAGAGATTTGGCTTGTTTTTGTACTGATTTAAGAGTCAGGATGTCCTTTTGATGTTCAGTAGAACCAGACCGAGAACCTGAGGCCTTTAAATTGTTGCAGATTGGCAGACGTTTGGCCGGTTGGTTTCATTTTTTTATGCCAGGCATTGCCTTTCTAAACCTTTATTATAATTATTATTGTTAATTATTATGTTTGCATGTTTTGAGTCTGGAGGATGAACCCAGGACCCTGCCAACTGTATTAGTTAAATCTTTTAGAGGTGTAAAAGGTTTACGATGCTGTACTGTATATAAAAAAAGAAAAGAGAAAAAAAAAGTATGTTTTTATTTAGGCCTCGCAGATTGTTTATTGTATTTCGTATGTAAATGTTGATTTAACATGGAGGTTACAATTTATCTCTGATCGTATTTGCATTTTAAGCAAATGGAGCATTTTCTCTGTTGAATTATTAGCAATAAATGTTGGAGAGAGAGAAAAAAAAAATCAGTTTTGCTGTTTTACTGTGCGGCCACTAGGGGGCAGAATTTAACAACGTGCTGTACAGGCAGCTTGTCTATGGTGAATGCTTTTACATAAATTTTTTTTTTCCTTTTTCTCTTGTCAACAAGATCAAGATTAGCTGAGTGAAACCGATAGACGCTGCATCAGAGAACTGATCGCGTACAAATGTTCGATTTAACCAAGCTCAAGCTTGGGGGCGGGATCAGGCGGAGAGCAACCAATAGGATAAGAGCAGGGATCCACTTTTATAAATGTTTACATGAGCAAAACAAGCACCTGAGGGAGGTTTCACAGTTGCCATAGACACCAGAACAGCTGTGCATATATTTATTTATAACTCACACAAACATCTAGAAATAGTGCGATCATAATTTTATTAATCTGAAATTTTTTTTTTCCCCCCACGTATTCTACAGTGAATCTTGTTTACAGCATCAGTGGAGTCCATGCACTCAGTGTTTGCGTGAAACAGAACATCAGGAAGCGCGAGCTGTGAAGAAATCAAGTCACACGTGTAAACAGGAAGTGTGAGCATTACAGAGAGCTCCTGGAAAAACCGTGGCATGATTTCTTTCCCAAAGGATGGGATCGGACCGGACAGAAACTCTTGGTTGCTGGCGAAATTATTATCCAGTATTGTGGGACACGAGCAGGAAGGAAGCGGAGCATAATTTGTGTTTAAAATAACAACAAAAAAAACAGTTTCTCTTTGCGTGTGGCATGAGGCCATTTCTCATCCTGATGATGATGAGTTCCTTAAGGTCTAAAGCCAAACAGGTCAAGGGTCCGGTCTTAGTGGGTTATTTGAGCAGTTTCGGCACCGCCATAGCCGTCATGGCTGTGATGGTTGGCACGGTGATCTCTCTGAAGAGGGACAGCGCGTTGGGGGAGATGGATGGTTTGCTCTGGTTCAACGTCTCGATGATCATCTGGCGTGTGTCACGATTGGCATCGCCTCGAACCGCCAGCAAGGCCACGATGTGCTCTTCCCTAGCAATCCCACACACATATTTTAGTCAAACATGTGCACGCACAATAGACCTGCTGAAGGTGAAACAGGAAGTTGAGGCTGACCTGATATCTGGGTATTTGGAGACCAGCGTGGACACCTCCAGGAAGAGAAGAGTGGGGTCGGTCAGTTTGAACACCTCCGCTATGGCAGAGATGGAGCCACACAGCCAGTCCGTGTCGTCTCCCTGAGAACGGTCACACTGGCGTTAAAACTCATTATAACCAATCACAGGCCACTTTTATTAGGAACATCCACCTGCTGTGTGATGCAGTTCTCTAATCAGCCAATCCGTTGACAGCAGCACAACGCAGATACAAATCGAGAGCTTCAGTTAATGTTCACTTCATTCAAGCATCAGAATAAAGAATTGTGATCTCAAAGTGTGACTTTCTTTCACTGTGGCAGGGGTGTTGATGCTAAACCGCTCCTGAGCTTTTCACACACAACAGGCTCGAGAGTTTACACAGAATGGTGCGAAAAACATTGAGTGAATGAGTGGAAACAAACGCCTTGTTGATAAGAGAGATCAGAACATGGACAGACTGGTTTGAGCTTTTTTGCCAGGAAGGATATACACTACCGTTCAAAAGTTTGGGGTCACTTTGAAATGTCCTTATTTTTGAAAGAAAAGCACTGTTCTTTTCAATGAAGATCACTTTAAACTAATCAGAAATCCACTCTATACATTGCTAATGTGGTAAATGACTATTCTAGCTGCAAATGTCTGGTTTTTGGTGCAATATCTCCATAGGTGTATAGAGGCCCATTTCCAGCAACTATCACTCCAGTGTTCTAATGGTACAATGTGTTTGCTCATTGCCTCAGAAGGCTAATGGATGATTAGAAAACCCTTGTACAATCATGTTAGCACAGCTGAAAACAGTTGAGCTCTTTAGAGAAGCTATAAAACTGACCTTCCTTTGAGCAGATTGAGTTTCTGGAGCATCACATTTGTGGGGTCGATTAAATGCTCAAAATGGCCAGAAAAATGTCTTGACTATATTTTCTATTCATTTTACAACTTATGGTGTTAAATAAAAGTGTGACTTTTCATGGAAAACACAAAATTGTCTGGGTGACCCCAAACTTTTGAACGGTAGTGTAGTAACTCATATAATTACTCTTTACAACCGTGATATGCAGAAAAACAAGTTCCTATTAAAGCGAGTGCATATACCACCTTATAACAAGTCACTCCAACCTTTTATAAGCATTCCGTATAACTGGTACTAACCAACTTGCACTATGACTCATGATAATACCTTAAAGGAACAGTCCACCGTACTTCCATAATGAAATATGCTCTTATCTGAATTGAGACGAGCTGCTCCGTACCTCTCCGAGCTTTGCGCGACCTCCCAGTCAGTCAGACGCGCTGTCACTCCTGTTAGCAATGTAGCTAGGCTCAGTATGGCCAATGGTATTTTTTGGGGCTGTAGTTAGATGCGACCAAACTCTTCCGCGTTTTTCCTGTTTACATAGGTTTATATGACCAGTGACATGAAACAAGTTCAGTTACACAAATTGAAACGTAGCGATTTTCTATGCTATGGAAAGTCCGCACTATAATGACAGGCGTACTAACACCTTCTGCGCGCTTCGGCAGCGCATTGATATCTGAGCTCCGTATCAATGCGCTGCCGAAGCGCGCAGAAGGTGTTAGTACGCCTGTCATAGTGCGCACTTTCCATAGCATAGAAAATCACTACGTTTCAATTTGTGTAACTGAACTTGTTTCATATCACTGGTCATATAAACCTATGTAAACAGGAAAAACGCGGAAGAGTTTGGTCGCATCTAACTACAGCCCCAAAAAATACCATTGGCCATACTGAGCCTAGCTACATTGCTAACAGGAGTGACAGCGCGTCTGACTGACTGGGAGGTCGCGCAAAGCTCGGAGAGGTACGGAGCAGCTCGTCTCAATTCAGATAAGAGCATATTTCATTATGGAAGTACGGTGGACTGTTCCTTTAACATTTTAAGCAATTAACATAAGTGGTTATGAGCAGTATATATAAACAGTTATTCCACGAAATCGAATCGTACATGAGCTGATAGGCAACGAGGCGCGTAGCACTGAGTTGTCTATAAGCCATGTACGATGAGATTGAGTGGAATAACTTTTTTTATTCTATCCACATTCACTGGATTTTCAGAAACGGAGCATTTTTAGTTTTTGCAAATTCAATAAATTAAAACTTTATACAAAACGTCCGACAAAATCAATTCCGCTTAGAATGTAAACAAAGTGACGGAATGACAGGAGCAATTTGTCGAAAATGCGATAATTCTTTAAAAATAAATCTACGTTCTTACCATCAAATACATTTATCCCATATTTTGTTGCTATTTTTGGGGGTTTTGTTTTCAAGTCTAGTTTTTATTTCGTCCTCGGTTGGTTCAGCAACACGCTCCGCCATTTTGTTTTTCTCTACTCACGGTATATGAGCTGATAGCCTAGTAGTAGAGTAGCCAATCAGAGCGCGCGGTTACTCATATCCAGTGACTGTGAATAGAATAATAGATTCCATTCCATTCCAAGTGAGCCACCTACGAGCTGATAACTAGCACAGGCTGGAAGAGGAAACTCACGGCTGAGAGCTTTTTGAACAGAAAGCTGAACTGATCGGCCTCTTTGATCATCCTCTCCGCTCCCTCTTTCCTCTCGTCTGCGTTTTTAAACGTGATGCGTTTCTGCATGACGGCCTTCAGGTACTCCACCACCACGCGCCGGTGAGCCTCCGTCGTCATCTCCTACACATACACGGATTGGGACTTTTTCTAAAAGCTTAAGCCGAAGGAATAAAAGAACAAAAAGCGTACTAATCATAGAATGATAAACGCCTCCGATACCTGATTATACGGCTTTTTAATTTTGGCGAAGTCGTTGAAGTAATCCTCCACCGTCACACAGATGGTGTCCACTGCATGAGACCCTGTCAACCACTTCCGGGTCATCAGCTCGTTCAGATGATTCTGTTAAACATACAAGAAGATGCTTTGAAAATAAAGTGAGTACTTTTCCGGGTTTTTCCATCACATGACAAGCTACACTTTTTGCCGTTGATATCTTTTTGATCATAAATGATAATAGGACGAAACTTCTTGTTTTTGAACGGATGTTGAACAGCATCAAACATTAAACGGATCGGTTAAAACGATGGTGACAAACTGCTGTGATGTACGGTCCGAGGAATAAAACTCGCATGCGCGGTTACAGAAAAATAATCAACTTCGGGGTAGGAACATTAAAGTGCATATCACGGGTAAATTCAGGAGCAAGATCAATGTAATTCTCCTATTTTATATTAAACTTTGGTCAAATATCTAACATTTTGCGCAATTTTTTTCCCTTGCGCAATACCAGAAAAATTCAGTTGAAATCAAGCCGTTTGAGGCGAATTGGTCCACCTCTGAAAAAACTCGGCATTTGGATTTCCCGGCAAACATTGATTTTCGTGACGTCACGTGCGGGACGCCTCCTTCTGAATCCTACGTCAGCGCTGGTTTGTTTATGAGAAAACGACCTGGTGGTTTTCTGCAAATTTCTTCAACGTTATCGCGTAATTATTAAAATGGTTAACAGATGTATCGTAGGAGGGTGTAGCAACACCAATCATGATGGGATTAGTACTCATCGTTTCCCAAAAGACCGGACAATGAGAGAGAAATGGGAGCGCTTGGTCTACACAGGCTGTGCACTGAAACCATGCAAAGCTCGCGCAGCCTGCTGGCGCTTCCGCAGGTGACGTCACGAATCTGGCTCCAGACTCCCTTGGGATTTTTCCAGACGCGTTTTGTTATTTTATTTTTTTCTGCTGTAGAAAGATGGTCTTGCGCAAAATTACCCTTCTGGAGGAGTGTGGAAAGGGACAGACTTTCATATAAAAAAAATTGGTCCAGAATATGCCCTTTAACTCCTCTGCATTGGATCACATCACATCACACCAGGCTATCGCTGATCGTGTTCCTATGACAGCATTTCTTGGAAGTGCGAAACGCAACATTTGTTAATATGTTTGTATTCACGCAAAGTATAACAATTTATTATTCTATCCACATTCACTGGATATGAGCAATCGCACGCTCTGATTGGCTACTCTGCTACTAGGATAATCAGCTCATATACCGTGAGTAGAGAAAAACAAAATGGTGGAGCGTGTTCCTAAACCAACCGAGGACGAAATAAAAACTATTTGAAAACAAAACTCTAAAAATACAAAAGTATTTGATGGTAAGAACTTTTTTTTTTTTATTTTTCTTCAAGAATTATTATTAAGCATTTTCCACAAATTGCTCCTGTCGTCTTTTTTTTTTTTTGTTACATTCTAAACATAAATTATTTTGTTGGATGTTTTGTATAAAGTTTTTATTCATCGAATTTGCCAAAAAAATATAATAAATGCTTTGTTTCTCAAAATCTAGTGACTGTGGATAGAATAAAATAATGCGCCTCGTCGGCTATCGGCTCACGTACGACTCGATTTCGTGGAATAGCAAACTAATTTAACGAACAACGATGCAACAAATTTAATCTTTTCTGTTAGGCCACCCATTTTTACAGCAGAGCAATAGGGCCAGGGTTTTATATTTTATTTGGAAACTTGAGAAAAAAAACTCAGAATTTGAGAAAAAAGTCGAAATTTTCGAGAAAAAAAAAAAAGTCAGAAATCTGTAGAAGGCGGGCTTCCATACGGAAGTGACAGTCACTCGCGGCCGGCAGACATGAATGGCTGAGACCAGAGCCATGGAATTCAGAGTTGTGACAACCGGGGTACAGGAAGTCGGTTGGTGACGTGATTCACGTAGATTCAAATATTGGATGTGATTTGGGGCTGGTGAAATTATCTGAAAATTTTAGCCGGGGGTCTGGGGGCCACAGGCCCCCAGCTGGTCCATGGCAGCACCCTGGTGAGGGGACAAGGGGGGAAGCCCCCTGAAGCTCCTGGGTTTCGGGGTTTTCTGACTTAAAAATTGTACTAAAATGGCAAGCAAACACACAAGAAAAAACTTGTCATGATTAACAAATTCAAGCCAATTTAATGGTCAACATGCAACTCTGACACACACACTCTCGCTCACTCTCTCACTCACTCATGCGCGCGCACACACTCACTCTCTCACTCGCACGCGCACGCACTCACTCTCTCGCTCTCTCACTCGCGCACGCACGCGCTCTCTCTCTCACACTCGCTCTCTCTCACTCTCTCTCGCGCTCTCTCACTCGCGCTCTCTCTCTCTCTCACACTCGCTCTCTCGCTCACGCTCTCTCACTCTCTCTCTCGCTCTCACTCGCTTTGCATCTTTACGCTCGATCACGGAGGCTGCCATCTTTCAACTCTGTTTGAAGCGAGCTTACGTACAGCTATCTAACAAGCGCGTTCATTGGTTGTTACAGAGCGATGGGCCAATCACGTACCTCGTTTCATCTCAATGACGGAATTGCGTAAATGACGCAATTACGTCAATGAGATGAAACGAGGTACATGATTGGCCCATCGCTCTGTAACAACCAATGAACGCGCTTGCTTCAAACAAAGAGTTGAAAGATGGCAGCCTCCGTGATCGAGGCGTAAAGATGCAAATCCGAGGCTGCCATCTTTCAAACAAAGTCGGAACGAATAGGATACGAATGTGGATTTGAGGGAAAAATCGGAAGCATTTTTTTTCAAGTTTTGAGGTGAAAAAAGTGGAATTCCGCGAATTCGCGGAAAAATCACATCTCTGTCAAATACTTCTAGGCAGCGGCTTTCTGTTTGCTAGAGACTAACACAGAACCACTACATAACAAGCAAAGATTAAGTAGAAACGAATTACATTTACCTTTACCGCACTCTGTGTTCTACGGCCACTTCCTGGAACTAGTGGAACTATGTCAATGGCAATCTATGTGTCTAGTTCCAGGAAGTGGCCGTAGAACACAGAGTGCGGTAAAGGTAAATGTAATTCGTTTCTACTTAATCTTTGCTTGTTATGTAGTGGTTCTGTGTTAGTCTCTAGCAAACAGAAAGCCGCTGCCTAGAAGTATTTGAATCTACGTGAATCACATCACCAACCGACTTCCTGTACCCCGGTTGTCACAACTCTGAATTCCATGGCTCTGGTCTCAGCCATTCATGTCTACCGGCCGCGAGTGACTGTCACTTCCGTATGGAAGCCCGCCTTCTACAGATTTCTGACTTTTTTTCTCGAAAATTTCGACTTTTTTTCTCAGAAATTAAAAAAATATATATGTATTTCCTAGTGGAACTATCGCTCTTCCGTACATTTTTTATCTTTAGGTTCACGGATTTTTTTTCAACATATTTTTGATGTCGGTCGAAATAAAGTGTCCTTGTCCAATTTTTTTTTTTTTTTTGCATGGCAAAATTTCAGTGTCGGATTAAGATGATAAAATAATTTAAATTCAAGAGACACACTTTACACACACACACACAAATATATTATATATATATATATATATATATATATATATATATATATATATATATAGTTTAAATGCAAGACATTGACTTCAGTTATATACTTGTCACAAACATTTAAAATACGAAAGAAAAGACTTCTTCCACTTCCATCTTTTAATACTGATTTCATATACAGTATTTCAAATTTTAAAACATACTCAGAAATCATTTATTTGGTTACTTTGACTATATATATTGTGTGTGTGTGTTCTTGTGTATAAGTTTATAACACGGACTAGAATTCCAGTATTTACTTCTCCGAAGGTATATGTGGTCATATGACCGTTGAGCTCTCATGAGCACATTGAAGGCTGATCCGTTCGTGCTACTTGATTCGATACGACTCTCTGCGGCACCATCCTCTTCTAATTCCACAGTCACATACTTGCAACCAAAATCGCGAACTAACATTACGGCAGGCATATTCGGCATCGCGCTTGTTACATCACCACCACCTTTCTGAGAACCAAAGATCGTTTTGATCTTTTCATTGTTTACTTTCAACGCTTGAGAGACGAAATCGCCCACGTTTTGGTTAGTGAGACGGTGAAAAGACTTTTCTTTACCACGCTTTATGCTTACGTACGGTTGAGGCGATAGCTCGGAATCCATGCTGTCAGCGTCAGCCATGGTCAGCACGAGGTCGACACTGTCGCAAAGCGGTCGTAAATACCATAAAAACATTGAGTATTCACTTGGATGTCGTAAATAGTTTCGTTTTCGGCTGAAGTGGATATATACAACACACATTGTCGTTTGTATTTGCGATTCTAATACTTTTTTCTTAAAGAAATATGACCTAGTACAGTGCTGTTACAAGAAAAATGTGACTT
The DNA here is from genome assembly GCF_027579695.1 of Neoarius graeffei. Classification (NCBI taxonomy): domain Eukaryota; kingdom Metazoa; phylum Chordata; class Actinopteri; order Siluriformes; family Ariidae; genus Neoarius; species Neoarius graeffei. Next base: position 52,733,981 of record NC_083591.1, on the reverse strand, counting down.
TTTTTTTACGTTTCTTTTTGTACGTTTTGGTGGTTAAAATAAAAAAATACGCACAGCCTTTTTATTTTTCTAGCGGTAGTATTTAACTGCCATCGGCAGATCTGTGATCCAAAAAATCTAAAATGAGTCGCCTTAATTCAGAAAGCACGTTCTCAACCGTGCCTTGAGCTCTGTTTTTCAGTAGTAAGAGTTTACTATTTTATCTAATTTATTCAGGATAAGCTAGACAGGCCACGCCCACAACAAACAGCAGCCTGCCTTACCTCCAAATCCAGGAAAACTTCATCTAATAAGAACTGGCAACCCTCCTTCGCCACGTCGTTCAGGGTTTTTTCGATGGCTGCGTCGTTCTGGTTGGGCTCCGTCGCCTGCGAGTATTTCCGTTTCAGACTATTTATCGACTCCCTGAACGAAAGAATGAAAATACATCATCGTCAAGATCAAAAAGATGCCAGAATGTCCAATCTGCATGCTCATATGGATTCTCGGCGTTAACAAAACCAACGAGTACCTAAACGTCTGGCAGTTATTAATGATAGCGATCATGTACTGGACGTAGCACTGTGGAAGCTGACGATCTTTCAAGTGCTCCTCCTTGTAAGCGATGGCCTCGTCCCGGTACCTGAAACGCACAGCGAGATGAGACATGGCGTTTCAGAAGACAGCAGGAAATGTAAAGGAATTCTTGCTGCGGCATGACCTCTGACCTGACAAGGAAGGAGTTCATCTGCCTGAGACAGCGCGTCAAGACCTGCTCTTTAAACGTCTCGTTGATCTGAGCCGCCACCTGCAGGTTCTGTTCGAACATCTGATGCGAGACAGAAGGACAAGTACAAAGACGCAGGTGAGATTCGAACCCTCCGGTAAAGCCGGAAGAAGAGCTTGGAGGTGTGTGTACCTGGAAGACGATGGCAGGTAGGGTGGTCTGGTAGTAGCCGTCCTGATCTGCCTCGGGCTCCGTCTCTTTCTGCCAGTCCTTCTTATCGGTTTCCAGAGCTTTCCGCAGCCAGCCTGTGATGTTAGACTGTTAACACGGAGGTATAGCGGTGTATTAGAAGCAGCCCTTCATCCTCCAACTAAATGGTTTTTTTTTTTAAAGTGCACTTTTTATCCATTTCTAGTTACATTTTTATGTACAACATAAAATATCACTTTTTTCAGGTTATAGCAGCTATAAATGTTCATTCCTTCACCAACCTCTCGTTTTCTCTCTCAAATTTAAGACCAAAAAAACAAAAACTGTGTTTTTTTTATATCGTGGTTATATGAGCATCCACTATACGAGTCCCTGTGTACGTCGTTGCTATAAAAAAAAACGACAACAATGTAATGCAAAACAGAAAAATAAACTCACAGTGAAGGTGGCCAGGTATTGGCTGAGCAGCTTGTTCACCACATCCTCGGGCAGCAGAGGCTCCAACTGCTTGGCGTCACACTCGGGGGACAGATCTGGATGGCCCATCATCTCCACACTGAAATACAAACAAAACACACAAACGCTCTGAGACATGCATCAACCGTCACAGCAAGCAGACTCAAGGGAAAGACGCAGAAGCGTACGACAAATTGATGCAAACCTTCACATAGTGTTATATTTTTTTAAAAAAAGTCAAAATAATACAGTAGGTTGTGCTGGATCGAGTACTATTTTATATTATGAGTTTCTGAAGAATGATCCTGGAAGCCATTTTGTTCAATTAACTTTGAACCAGCATTGTCGTCGAGTCACTAAACCTCAAGTCCGAGTCCAGTCTCGAGTCCCTAGTGTTCAAGCCCAAGTCATTAAAGAAAATTTCAAGTCGAATTGAGTCTGACACAAATGACACAGCTGTCTCACACACACACAGTGGGGCAAAAAAGTATTTAGTCAGTCACCAATTGTGCAAGTTCTCCCACTTAAAAAGATGAGAGAGGTCTGTAATTTTCATCATAGGTACACTTCAACTATGAGAGACAGAATGGGGGGAAAGAATCCAGGAAATCACATTGTAGGATTTTTAATGAATTAATTGGTAAATTCCTCAGTAAAATAAGTATTTGGTCACCTACAAACAAGCAAGATTTCTGGCTCTCACAGACCTGTAACTTCTTCTTTAAGAGGCTTCTCTGTCCTCCACTCGTTACCTGTATTAATGGCACCTGTTTGAACTCATTATCAGTATAAAAGACACCTGTCCACAACCTCAAACAGTCACACTCCAAACTCCACTATGGCCAAGACCAAAGAGCTGTCAAAGGACACCAGAAACAAAATTGTAGTCCTGCACCAGGCTGGGAAGACTGAATCTGCAATAGGTAAGCAGCTTGGTGTGAAGAAATCAACTGTGGGAGCAATTATTAGAAAATAGAAGACATACAAGACCACTGATAATCTCCCTCGATCTGGGGCTCCACACAAGATCTCACCCCGTGGGGTCAAAATGATCACAAGAACGGTGAGCAAAAATCCCAGAACCACACGGGGGGACCTAGTGAATGACCTGCAGAGAGCTGGGACCAAAGTAACAAAGGCTACCATCAGTAACACACTACGCCACCAGGGACTCAAATCCTGCAGTGCCAGACGTGCCCCCCTGCTTAAGCCAGTACATGTCCAGGCCCGTCTGAAGTTTGCTAGACAGCATTTGGATGATCCAGAAGAGGATTGGGGGAATGTCATGCGGTCAGATGAAACCAAAATAGAACTTTTTGTTAAAAACTCAACTTGTCGGTAAAAACTCAACTTGTCGTGTTTAGAGGAGAAAAGAATGCTGAGTTGCATCCAAAGAACACCATACCTACTGTGAAGCATGGGGGTGGAAACATCATGCTTTGGGGCTGTTTTTCTGCAAAGGGACCAGGACGACTGATCCGTGTAAAGGAAAGAATGAATGGGGCCATGTATCGTGAGATTTTGAGTGAAAACCTCCTTCCATCAGCAAGGGCATTGAAGATGAAACGTGGCTGGGTCTTTCAGCATGACAGTGATCCCAAACACATCGCCCGGGCAACGAAGGAGTGGCTTCGTAAGAAGCATTTCAAGGTCCTGGAGTGGCCTAGCCAGTCTCCAGATCTCAACCCCATAGAAAATCTTTGGAGGGAGTTGAAAGTCCGTGTTGCCCAGCGACAGCCCCAAAACATCACTGCTCTAGAGGAGATCTGCATGGAGGAATGGGCCAAAATACCAGCAACAGTGTGTGAAAACCTTGTGAAGACTTACAGAAAACGATTGACCTCTGTCATTGCCAACAAAGGGTATATAACAAAGCATTGAGATGAACTTTTGTTATTGACCAAATACTTATTTTCCACCATAATTTGCAAATAAATTCTTTAAAAATCAGACAATGTGATTTTCTGGATTTTTTTTTCTCATTTTGTCTCTCATAGTTGAAGTGTACCTATGATGAAAATTACAGGCCTCTCTCATCTTTTTAAGTGGGAGAACTTGCACAATTGGTGGCTGACTAAATACTTTTTTGCCCCACTGTATTACATGGGATTTAGCAGATGCTTTTATCCAGAACGACGTACAAGGAGTGTAAAAGTCAGGTACACTAAGTGCTGAACTTCTAGACAAGAAAGTTCTGGTACCAGCTGAACCAGTGACAGCAATACCTCATGTAATATTCTGTCGAAGTACCAATACTCAACCAGCCAAGGAAACAAACCAACCATATAAAGTACAACTAGATACAGAACTCAAAACCACTAACCCCAGGCGAGACCACACACAGCCCGGGTTGGTCTCAACCGAAACACAGTTACACAGTAGGCAAGGAAGTCAGTCAGTCTGCGCCTGAAGGTGGTCAGGGGGTCGGCAGTTCAGATCTCAACGTGAAGGTCGTTCTACCTACGGGGAACCAGGACAGACAGCAGTCTTGAGCTGGGCAGGAGGGGCCAGTAGTAACGGAGTGTAGGGATGGAACAGACCCTGCAGTTATGCTGGCTCTAACCCCAAACCCACTGATAGCTTTGAGTAGTGTGAAGATGGATGTCCCATACCATAGTCTACAACAAATTCACACACACAAAAAAATATCTTTCAGGAGTATTTAGGAAAAGGCTGGTTCAGCATCCATGCCAAAAACATAACACTCTCACAAACATAACACTCCAACGTGCTTTATTGTCACAAATGCACTTGCGTGCAATTCAAAAACACGTGTGTGACACAAACGCGATGCAGCTCAAAAAGGGAACATGGATTTGGTTTGTTGTTCTGTTGGCATTTGTGTGCATTTCAAAATGCTGATGTAAATATCTTCTGCCAAATTATTACGGCATGTTACAAAAAAAAAAAAATAAATCAGAGTCCTCGTCTCCAATTTACGAGTCCGAATGAACGACTTAATGCACGAGTCCTCAGTGCTCGAGTCCAAGTCAAGTCACGAGTCCTTAAAATCAGGGCACGAGTCCTGGACTCGAGTACCACAAGCCTGTTTTGAACAAACTTTGCTTTCATGATTTTACAGCACAGAATAACAAATTACAATTATACAAGAAATAATAGAAGAAAGAAAAAGAGCAATGTAAAGAACAGGTGCTGATGCGAGCCTGGAAACAGGAATGAACTTCCCTTAAAGGAACAGTCCACCGTACTTCCATAATGAAATATGCTCTTATCTGAATTGAGACGAGCTGCTCCGTACCTCTCCGAGCTTTGCACGACCTCCCAGTCAGTCAGACGCAGTCAGACGCGCTGTCACTCCTGTTAGCAATGTAGCTAGGCTCAGCATGGCCAATGGTATTTTTTGGGGCTGTAGTTAGATGCGACCAAACTCTTCCGCGTTTTTCCTGTTTACATAGGTTTATATGACCAGTGACATGAAACAAGTTCAGTTACACAAATTGAAACGTAGCGATTTTCTATGCTATGGAAAGTGCGCACTATAATGACAGGCGTACTAACACCTTCTGCGCGCTTCGGCAGCGCATTGATACGGAGCTCAGATATCAATGCGCTGCAGAAGCGCGCAGAAGGTGTTAGTACGCCTGTCATTATAGTGCGGACTTTCCATAGCATAGAAAATCGCTACGTTTCAATTTGTGTAACTGAACTTGTTTCATGTCACTGGTCATATAAACCTATGTAAACAGGAAAAACGCGGAAGAGTTTGGTCGCATCTAACTACAGCCCCAAAAAATACCATTGGCCATAATGAGCCTAGCTACATTGCTAACAGGAGTGACAGCGCGTCTGACTGACTGGGAGGTCGCGCAAAGCTCGGAGAGGTACGGAGCAGCTCGTCTCAATTCAGATAAGAGCATATTTCATTATGGAAGTACGGTGGACTGTTCCTTTAAGGGGTGTTCACACGGCAACTTTTACTCCGGTGTAGCACCGGGGCTGCCCCGGTAGAGCGTTCACACGGTACAAAGTTATACCGGTGTAGCCCCTGAAAGCTGCTTAAACCGGTGCAAATCTAACCCTGCTTGGGAGGTGGTTTAAGAAATTTCCTCCGGAGTAAATGCTAGTTTGCGGGGCAGCACCAATATAAAACGGGACGTCTGAACGCTACAGGGGTAGACTCGCTATGCGTGAGGAGAGTTGATTACATACGGGCATTGCGTAATTTGCATCCTGGTATTTTGCGCTTCCAAATGGCGAATATCAACAACAACAGAATTGCGCGTCTTCCCGTGTTGCCAGATTGGGCAGTTTTAAGTGCATTTTGGCGGATTTGGACATATTTTGGGCTGGAAAACGTCAGCAGTATCTGGCAACACTGGTGTCTTCATCCATGTTGTTTTCCCGGCGCTTGGTGATGCCATGACAACCGGGAAAAGGAAGTACATTTTCACGCATGCGCATATTTCATTTCCGCATTATTACTATCGTATAGCCCGGTCGCAAAAACTGCCGTGTGAACGCAAGTGGGGCTGCACCGGTGCTAACACGCTTCTCTCTAGTAAGCAGGTTTGTGACGTGTGAACGCTCCACAAAATTTACACCGGTGTAAGATATATCGCAACAAAATACATCGGTGCAGCATCGATGCAAATATGTGCCGTGTGAACACCCCTATAGATAAAGGCTACCAAAAAAAGAAATGGATAAATAAATAATGAAAAAAAAACCCCACACACACAGTATATATGAGAATGTAAGGAAAGGTAATAAATTAAATAAGGAAATAAGTCATCTATTAATATGTAAAATATGAAAGGGTTTTTTTTAAATATATAATAAACATGGTCTATAACAAATGTTGAGGATTAATTTTTTATTTTTTTGCAGTGATTAATGTGATGATTACAGCTTGCACTGCTCATTAGTAATGCGTAGGCTCTTATTATTATTAGATGATGCTGCTTTCGAGCTCATTCATATTCGGTTTTTATACTACATACGCATTATGTTGAACAATAAAGGGGAAAAAACAAACAAACAAACAACAACAAAAGCACCACTTTCCTTTTTCAGTCCTTATTTTCTATCCCTGATATTTTTTTTTTTTGGCTAATGCTTAAGCAGACGTCTAGATGCTATACACCGTCTCATACACGCCTGTTCATGAAAAATCTGGCAACCTCAGAGGTATATAATTTGCATAACCTGTACGGACAGGTCTTAAGCAGCTGTGTAACCCGACTCTGAACACGCTTAACGCTGACGTGACTTCTGACCACGGCCCAGAAATGTCGCAAAAAACAAAGTCGGATGATTATCAGTACATAATACTGAAGTCTGATTGAAAGAAGACATTTCTGAAAGGAAAAATAAAATTGTGCAGATACTGCAAACAGCCAGGAGAACACGAGCAGGATCTGTGCCGTTTATAGCCCGTAATCCGCACCTGAAAACAGATGCGCTAGTTAAATATAAAAGCACCCGACAGGATTTAATCCACAGATGCGTTTATCAGCAGGCCACAACCTGATCGTCCCTGAACAATGCACACAGGTGCTGGAAGATAAATAAGCCTTACAACTGAAGAAGATCTACAGAAAATGGTGCCACCTGTCACTGGGTGTGTGTAACAGTGTGTTATATTACAGATAAGTGTCATCATGACTCCAGTTGAGTGATGCGATTATAAATTGATGAATTATGTCAGGAATAAAAGACACTCGAGCACGTTGTAGAACAGAAAGTTGAAAATATATCAACAGTGTGGTGAGTTTATTCTTCTCCTAAAGCAGCAGGTCCTGACAGTGTTTTATTCCTCTTTATTCCTCATTATTATAAAATTTTTCAACTCTGGGCTGAATTACGTTCCTATGACTTTTGGTGCTGATCTGGATCACTGAACCGGAATGATCCATGAAAAACAGGATTTTTTCCTCACTAAGCGTCATTCTCTCTCGCTTACCGTTCTGGATCTATAGGATATGGTGACCAGGCGTCCTGGTTTTGAGAGCTAGCGCAAATCACTGTGACTTTAGTCACAGTTTCTATCTAGTTATTATTATTATTCTCCTAATGTTTTTTTTTGTTGGCTAATTCTCCCTCAGTTTTCAACCAATCATCAAATTTCACATGAAGAATACGTCTGGGCTGAATTACATTGCTATGACTTTTGGTACTGATCTGGATCACTGATCTGGAACGATCCATGAACAAGAGTGCTCTGAGAGCACGATATCCCCTGCTGGCAACTATATCTATGCTATAAGTGCTTAAGACACCCTCAAATTGCACGGTGGTGTAGTGGTTAGCACGGTCGCCTCACAGCAAGAAGGTTCTGGGTTCGAACCCAGCAGCTGGTGAGGGCCTTTCTGTGTGGAGTTTGCATGTTCTCCCTGTGTCTGCGTGGGTTTCCTCCGGGTGCTCCGGTTTCCCCCACAGTCCAAAGACATGCAGTTAGGTTAACATAGGGCGGCCTTGGGCTGAGGTGCCTTTGAGCGAGGTACCGAACCCCTGACTGCTCCCCAGGCGCTCTGGTGTGGCTGCCCACTGCTCTGAGTGTGTGCGCGTGTGTTCACCGCTTCAGATGGGTTAAATGCAGAGGATGAATTTCACTGTGCTTGAAGTGTGCATGTGACGAATAAAGGTTTCTTCTTTCTTTCTTCTGAAGGGCCATAACTCTGGAAAAATACAACTGAATTGAATGAAATTACAATATGCGCATTACCGACAGAGAACAAAGAATGCTGTCAAGTTTCATGAAATTCCTCCAAAAATCGTGGGAGGAGTTGATTTCAGAAAGCGAGTACCCTTCCCGGGACGGACAGATGGACATCACCACGACATAATCCCCCTTCGGGCCTTTTGGCCAGCGGGGAATAAAAACAGGCTTTTTTTCAATCACTTATAACTCTGTCAATTTTCATAATTTTTTTCAATCAGTTTTTTTTATTTTGTTTAGGGCGGCAGGGCGCAACTTTTCCTCACTAAGCAGCATTCTCTATCTCTTAGGGTTCCGGATCTATAGGGTACCGTCACAACCGCGTACGTTGGCTGGCTCTGGATGGTGCGTGCTGCTAACTGATTCACGTGCGCTCGCCGCTAATGACTCACACCGGCACTGGATTAAGGTGTAATCAGCGCACATATACAAGGACACCAAAGACTAACTCATGTTGTGAAGTATCGAGTTGTTTAGGCACATTAATGAGCCATGCGTCGTTTTGATTTCCTGGTTTCCGAATTCCTAGTTCCTCGTCCTTCAATTCCACTTGTCTGTGCCTACGATATTTTGCTTGTGCCTCGCCCGACCGACTGCTCGTTTCTGATGCCGGTTTAGACTGTTTGCACATTTCTTAATAAATATCTTCTGCACGTACATTTGTCTCCACCCATCCCTGACCGGCACGGTGACCAGACGTCCCGGTTTGTAACAGCTAGCGCAAATTACTGTGACTTTAGTCACAGGCTCTATCTAGTTTTTTTTATTAGCTGAAGAACGGCTAAGGGTGCCAATAGTATTCACCTTTTGTATGTGTTGAGCACCCAGGTGAGCAGAGACACGATCTCGTTGGGCTCCAGTTCGTCGTCGGCGAGCTCCTGGACGCGCGCGGATACGGCTCTGTGGTAGAGGTCCAGGAACAGGTGGAACGTGTCGTAGTGCGGCGGGAAGCACTGCACCACCAGGTTCTTGACGATGAGGAGGTCGTCCAGCACGTAGCGGCGCGTGATCTCCAGCAGGCGCACTAACCACATCTTGTCGGACTGTCGCGTCTCGGCCTGCGCGCTCTCTATGCGCCCGCTCACCGTGCCCTCGAGCACCTCGCTCATGCGGTTCTTCCAGCGCTTGGGCCGTCCCGGAGGGAGGAAGGAGGTCTGCCGGTTGCGCTCCAGCATGCGGCGGTCCACCCTCTCCTCACGCTCGATGATGCGCACCGCTGACACCAGCATGGTCGGGTCGCGCCGGACGGTGACCAGAGCACGCTGCAGGACCAGCCACAGCTGCTTGGCGAGCTCATCAGAGAGACCCTGAACCTCGCCGAAGTAGGCTCCGATGAGACCCGGCTCGGGCGCGCTCCTGCTGTCCAGCCGGTGCTGCTCGTACAGCAGGTTGTCACGCGTGCACTCGAGATCCATGAGCCGACGGTGCGCCTGCAGCAGCTCGCCACGTTCAATCAGCTCACGTGTCTCCTGCACGATCTCTGGCACTAACGTACAGATTACATCACATCACATCACAATTAACAAGAAAGCCGCTAATCATTTCCACTAAACTGAGCTTCTCCAGATCTGTCCGAGTTGCACATTTATGAACATGACGTTATTCGAAAGAATCTGGAGAATTTTAAAATAAAATAAAAAAAAAACGTGAGCTCGGTTTCACCTGAGAAGATGTTCTTGAGGTTCTCCACTGCGGACGCTAGCTGACTGTGCTGCACCACGGCCTCCTTGACGTCCTTCAGGTTCTCGATGGTGTTGATGCTCTGCCTCCAGTCCTTACTGACGTCAGCCAGCGAGTTCTGGATGTCCTTGACGTCACACAGAGCGTTGTGCAGCTGCGTGAGGCCTGTACGTACTCCGTCCAGCTGAGACTGGATGGCGGCCTGCGAGAGGAAGGAAAAGGACGACTTCTCAATGTGATGCATAGCAGCACTATGTGACACTACAACACACAAAATTGCAGGGTTTTTCGGTGCATATCTTAAGTCTTCCTTGATCTTTTCCACAACCTGGAAGTTGAAAGGATTGGGATTTTGAGCATTTAATTTACACAAAATGTTGAAAAAGTTTAAAATACTTTTATTAGGACACGGAGATTAATTAAGCAAAGAAATCAGACATTATTTCTTGGTGTTCACTTGCAAGGCTTCTGGCATTGTGGAAAATTTTCAAAGCGGGGTGAATACTTATGCAAAGCACGGCACGTAGGACAAAGATAAACGCCGGTACCTTGAGTCTGGCCTCTACAGACGCCTTCTTACGCGCCTCTCTGCGTCTGTACTGCTCCACTTTGTCCAGCTGGTCGGAGCGCTGCAGCATCCCGGCCACCCTCTGCACGGCCGTAGCTACGGCCTCTCTGTTCGTCTCCTCCATCACTATGACGGCGAAACACTGAAACATCACCCCAGACAACGTGTTGGACTGATTTAAGGAAAGAAAGATCATTTGTAGGATCTGATGCTGCACAGACACAGGAAAGCCGGCACAGCCGCATCATCTCGTGAGCTACAAGGTTTAATAATCCTCAACGTTTTTATTCAGTCATTATCAATAAGAAGATGCTGCGTAAATATTTCTATAACTAGATAAAGGATGGACAGCTTTCTATAAAACCCAATACAACCAGTCTTTGGTGTAAACGATGTCTATTTCAAAAGTCATCTAAAACTTACATAAATTAATCAGGTTTTTAGAGAGTTACACACTCCAGAGGAAGACGGAAGCCGAACTGATTCAGTTTATAATCATCAAAATGGCTGCAACGCTCCTGCACCATCACATCATCATCATCATTATCAAAACAGAGAAAAGTGTGCACACAGATCACTGCGGATCAGGCCGTTAACAGAACAGAACAGAAGAGAAGCGAGTGAATCAGTGATTATTTCCTGATTGATGGTTAGTGGAGTGAAGAAACGACGTCGAGGATTGAGTGTAAATGCTGAGCGTGACTTTTACGTCAGGTGATGAGAGACGGTGATTTAGATAATGATGATAATCAGTTATGTCTTTTTCATAAGGAAGCCTGTTTCTGCCACCATAATAATGAGAAACTTTTTCATAATAATGACTTAGTACCTGATTAATAATAATAATAATAATAATAGTTTCTGTCTCAGGCGGCACGGTGGTGTAGTGGTTAGCGCTGTCGCCTCACAGCAAGAAGGTCCGGGTTTGAGCCCCGTGGCCGGTGAGGGCCTTTCTGTGCGGAGTTTGCATGTTCTCCCCGTGTCCGCGTGGGTTTCCTCCGGGTGCTCCGGTTTCCCCCACAGTCCAAAGACATGCAGGTTAGGTTAACTGGTGACTCTAAATTGACCGTAGGTGTGAATGTGAGTGTGAATGGTTGTCTGTGTCTATGTGCAGCCCTGTGATGACCTGGCAACTTGTCCAGGGTGTACCCCGCCTTTCGCTCGTAGTCAGCTGGGATAGGCTCCAGCTTGCCTGCGACCCTGTAGAAGGATAAAGCGGCTTGAGATAATGAGATGAGAATGAGTTTTTGTCTCATAATAATGCTGAAAATGACAGTTTCTCATAATTATGACTCCCAATTATGACTCGGTATCTCATAACTATGATTTTCAATTGTATTATTATTAGCAATAACATCAACAGCAACTAGAGAGAGAGACTGTGACTAAAGCCACAGTAATTTGCGCTAGCTGACCATCAACTGAAGGTCAAGAGAAAGTTGTGCCCTGCCACCCTGAAAAAAAAAAACTGACTGAAAAAAAAAAAACCCTCTTGAAAATTGACAGTTATAACTGATTGAAAAAATCCCATTTTTCATGGATCATTCCGGTTCAGTGATCCAGATCAGCACCAAAAGTCACAGCAACGTAACTCAGCCCGGAGGGATTCTTCATGCGGAATTTGGTGATGATTGGTTGAAACCTGAAGGAGAAATCACGTCCTAAAAAAATATGTTAGAAGAATAAGAATATTCAATCTCTTAAAAAGGAGATTAAGTCCTGATTTTGAGAAAATGTTCTCATTATTATGTCATAATTATGACAGTACCTTCTTATAATTAAATATTAAGTTTCTCATAATTATGATTGACTCTCTCATATTAAGAAGAAAAAGAGGATCCTCTCAATCATGATAGACTCATAAAAAGGAGATTAAGTCATGAATTTGAGAAAATGTTCTCATTTTTATGACATAAGTCATAAAGTCTATGACACAGCATCGTATAATTATGAGATACGTTCTCATAGTTTGAAGTGGCGTTAACGGGCTTCCGTACATTTCTTATTGTAAACTTATAAATCTTTAAAATTCAGCAGGGGTTTTGTGTATGAGGTTATAAATACGGAGGGAAGTGTGGTGTCCACAGTGGATCTGGACCGAGTCAGGGACGTACAGGACTGTGCAAAAGACTTAGACACATGTAAAAAAAATGCTGTTGATAAAAAATTATTAAAAAAATTATGAAATGAAACGTTTCATTGAAACAAAGTCGATATTTGGTGTGAGACGACCCTTTGCTTAAAAAAATATATATATATTAGTCTGAGGTCCAGCGAGTGCAGTTTTATGCGGAAATGATCTGTAGGTTTTACTGAGCATCTTACAGAACCAGACACAGTTCTTCTGGACACTTTGACGGTCACTCGTGTCTTCATTTTGCACCAAAACCCAGCAGCCTTCATTATGTTTTCTTTTTTAATCTGGAAAGTGCTCTCTTATGGAATATGCCACTCAGATGCAAACTTTTTTTTTTCCTGTAACATTTAATTTTATGCTGGAAAAAAAAAAGTTTGGAACTCTAAAATGTTTTTATGCTGACTCGATAATATAGGAGTCATAAAATAGAAATCTATAACAAAAGTTTGTATGAAAAAAAGTTCAAATTTGACAATAAGCCTTAAAACAATAATCTGCTTACTACTGTATACAACACAAGGGCAACATTTAAGCTGTAAAACATACAACTTCTTTTAATTTTGTATACACATTTTATGTTGTACACATTCTGTACTGCAGCTGTTTTGTGAATAATAATAATAATAATTATTCCTTGACACTAATAATAATATTACTCCTCTATGGGGCCACCATTTTGCACGTTAGCTACCAGTTACACCGTCTAACCGAGCTAATTAGTAAATACAAGCTAGATTTCTTTACTGGTTAAAATAAACTGGGGAGAAAAAGAGTTAAATTTAACTTGGCACACCAGTGGAGTCAAAATAAACAAACTGGGTGGCTAAAGCTATCACAAACAAGCGTTATTTCTTCATTCAGAGCCCCAAACAAGTCCCGCCTCCTACTCTAGGATTGGTCAATAATCCAATCTATGTTACAATATCCAATCATTGTTAGGATAAAACTACAACTAGCCAATCACAAAAGAGAAGGCGGGATTTAACAAAATACGGCCTATGTAGGCTTATCCAGAGCTAACCTTTTTTGATAAACAACGGCCGCTTCCTTGACACCAATTTAATTCACTTGTTATGGAAGACAAAATAAAACCCTGATATAAATTACTTACCGAAGAACTGATTAGGTCCCTTATGAGCTATACGACGCTTCTGGAAGCATTAATTTAATATTATTAGCTAGAACATCTCTTACTGCTGGTGCACAACCTTCCTGGTTGCTATGCGCCGCCCAGCAACAGCAGCTGACAGTCGGTGTTTCATGCAGGTCAAGTCTGCGTTCGTTTTGCGCAATTACCTGAGTTGATATTTTATAACTAGATTACACATTAATTTTATCATTTGCTCATGAAAATTGTTTGTTCTTCTTTGCCTAACTAAGGCTAAAGTTGTTTCATGAAGTCTTACTCTGTCTTCTAATCACCAAAATGACATTATTTAAATAGGTTTTTACAAAATGCAAAATAATTACAAAAGACACGACAAATGTGAAATGCTGTGTCTGTTTCATTAAACTGCTGAAACATTGCCTTAAAAAAACAAACAGAAAACGGCACATGTATTCGACTCATGTGGCACATGTGTTCAACTAAAAGAACCGGATCAAAGAGCCGACTCGTTTGGGAACGACACATCAATAATACAACAAGCATCCCTGTATTACCTGCATGTATGTATTTCATTGTTCCATGAAGATCTGTTTTCATTCTTTAGAATAAATTATTGGGTTTAAAAAACACACAAACTGTCATTTCTTAACGCTCACCTAAAAGAGCCAGTTCAAAGAGTCGACTCAAACAAACTAAAAACGGCACATGTATTCGACTCTTTAGGTTCAGCTAAAAGAACCGGATCAAAGAGCCGACTCGTTTAGGAACGACACATCAATAATACAGCAAGCATCTCTGTATTACCTGCATGTATGTATTTCACTGTTCCATGAAGATCTGTTTTCATTCTTTAGAATAAATTATTGGGTCTAAAAAACACACACAAACTGTCCATGTCATTTCTTAACGCTCACCTAAAAGAGCCAGTTCAAAGAGTCGACTCAAACAAACTAAAAACGGCACATGTATTCGACTCTTTAGGTTCAGCTAAAAGAACCGGATCAAAGAGCCGACTCGTTTAGGAACGACATCAATAATACAGCAAGCATCCCTGTATTACCTGCATGTATGTATTTCACTGTTCCATGAAGATCTGTTTTCATTCATTAGAATAAATTCTTGGGTTTAAAAAAAACACACAAACTGTCCATACACGTGTCATCTCTTAACGCTCACCTAAAAGAACCGGTTCAAAGAGTCGACTTGTTCGTGAATCAGTGAACAACATTCCTGCATTAATGTAATCGTAGTGTGCCTGCTGTATCTGTGTCTTATTCATTTGAAATAGATTCATTTCTGGTTGTCCTGTTATAAACTGAGTATATTGATTGTTTTTTAAGTAGATGTAACCAAACAAACAACCACCCACCCTTGGATCATATAGCTATGTGAACCGACTCACTAATGTACATAAGTTTTAATCATATTCATAAATACTTGTGTGGTGGACTTTTCAGCACAGCAGTCAGTCACACTGACTTTATAATCACCTACATGGTAGGATCACCTGTGACAAAAATGTGTAATTAATAGAATCCAGTAGTCTGTATAATCAATTTTCCGACTCCAACATGTCCTTATTTACTCATTTATCCTTTATACTGTATTCCATGGTGTGTGTCAAAGAAAAAAAATGCATTGTAGGGGAAAAAAAGACATACAATGGCAAACAACGGAAATCCATTTAATTTCATTATTGAAATACAAAGCCACGCCATGTAGTAGGTCGAACCTGGGTTAGATATGTATGCACATAATTTAGGAGAGGATAACTCAGCTGTTATAGGCTAATTTGACCCCAAGGAATAACTTAGAATGTGTGCCAAAAATCCCTATCCAGGGTGAACAGCCTGAAAATTACCAATCCAAGATGGCCACCGGTCTCATCTCATCTCATTATCTCTAGCCGCTTTATCCTTCTACAGGGTCGCAGGCAAGCTGGAGCCTATCCCAGCTGACTACGGGCGAAAGGCGGGGTACACCCTGGACAAGTCGCCAGGTCATCACAGGGCTGACACATAGACACAGACAACCATTCACACTCACATTCACACCTACGGTCAATTTAGAGTCACCAGTTAACCTAACCTGCATGTCTTTGGACTGTGGGGGAAACCGGAACACCCGGAGGAAACCCACGCGGACACGGGGAGAACATGCAAACTCCGCGCAAAAAGGCCCTCGTCGGCCATGGGGCTCGAACCCGGACCTTCTTGCTGTGAGGCGACAGCGCTAACCACTACACCATCGTGCCGCCCCATGACCACCGGTATTATTATTATTATTATTATTGTGTTACTTCATGTTCCTGACCCTGGTTTCTCATCTCATCTCATTATCTGTAGCCGCTTTATCCTGTTCTACAGGGTCGCAGGCAAGCTGGAGCCTATCCCAGCTGACTACGGGCGAAAGGCAGGGTACACCCTGGACAAGTCACCAGGTCATCACATAGACACAGAACCATTCACACTCATGGTCAATTTAGAGTCACCAGTTAACCTAACCTGCATGTCTTTGGACTGTGGGGGAAACTGGAGCACCCGGAGGAAACCCACGCAGACAACACGCAAACTCCGCACAGAAAGGCCCTCGCCAGCCACAGGGCTTGAACCCAGACCTTCTTACTGTGAGGCGACAGCGCTAACCACTACACCACCGTGTCGCCACCCTGGTTTATGCGACACGTAACAATTGTATTGTTGGCTGTTAAACATTTAGGCTTTCAATATATCACTGCCTACTAAAGTAATAAGTTTTGTTTTGTATTTTTCACTTTAAGTTAACATTCCATTGATCAAAATAGATGATTGAAAATACAATTTCTTTATATTAATCAAATGCTTGTTTTCTTATACTCTCCTAAATCATGTGCAATAGGTCTCCCAATTCCATGATTTCATGTTTGAGGTAGGGTTATTCTGTTTTTCTCATGTTTTCTGTGAAACTGCAATTTTGGTCAATTTTTGGTGTTTATTTTTTTTAACCTCGCCATTGACCATAGCTTGTTCCCTTTTCCTTCAATCATGAAAATGATGTCACTAATGGATTCCCTATACCCCAAAACCCATAAAATGGCATATTGCACATACTTCTGTGGTGAGTGGTTCAAAAATTGATATTTTCAATATGGCTACCGGGCGGCACGGTGATGTAGTGGTTAGCGCTGTCGCCTCACAGCAAGAAGGTTCGGGTTCGAGCCCCGTGGCCGGCGAGGGCCTTTTTGCGTGGAGTTTGCATGTTCTCCCCGTGTCCGCGTGGGTTTCCTCCGGGTGCTCCGGTTTCCCCCACAGTCCAAAGACATGCAGGTTAGGTTAACTGGTGACTCTAAATTGAGCGTAGGTGTGAATGTGAGTGTGAATGGTTGTCTGTGTCTATGTGTCAGCCCTGTGATGACCTGGCGACTTGTCCAGGGTGTACCCCGCCTTTCGCCCGTACTCAGCTGGGATAGGCTCCAGCTTGCCTGCGACCCTGTAGAACAGGATAAAGCGGCTAGAGATAATGAGATGAGATGAGAATATGGCTACCGGCAGCCATCTTGGATTGGTAATTTTCAGCCTGTTCACCCCGGATAGCGATTTTGGTACACATCCCCAAGTTGTTCCTTGGGTTCAAATTAGCCTATAACAGTTGAGTTATCCTCTCCTAAATTACATATCTAACCCAGCTCCTCTACTAATGTTGAAATAAGATATTTCCCATGAGCAATTCAGCATATAACTTTAATTTTAGTTAATATCTAAAAATATACAAAACAGAAATTAAAATGCAAGGTGAAGAAATAACTTGCTGCTCTGCAGCACGAAATGAAATAAGCTCATTTGATTCATAAAGGGAAATGCTAATAAAAATTAATGTAAATGATACTATTGAAGTATAACTGAACTCATCGAAGGATGAGACCATAAAAATCCAATAATATTTATAATGGGACCTGCACCATCATTTATTCACTTAAAAAAATAATAATAATTTTCAGCTTTTTTATTGACACCAATATTATCTTTTAACTCCAAAATATTGACTTATCAAACAAAAGATTTTTTAAGCGAGGTTAAATTAGAATATTTATTCAGACATAAGGCAATAATTTCTTTTCATCGCAGCATTATAATATACAAATATATATACATACACACACGCTTACTCACTTGCACGCACGCACATGCAAATCTGATGCCAGGAGCATCTTCGTTCTCAGATGAAATGGTGATCTTGATCAGACGATACGGAAACAGCTGATTGTAGCGTATGCATCATCCTCTGTTTGAGACCTTCATATCAAAGCTTGTCTTTCAACTTTACTTCACAAACCAATTAAAAAAAATATACCCATCCAAAAAAAATAAAATCCCAGAATTGAGATTGTGACCTAAAATCTTGCTTCTACACAAACAGACCAATTCTTACAATTCAAAATGACAGAACAAGCCATGATTGTTGTCGATCCAGAATACTGTTTTACATCAATACATTTCACCGTTGACCCGTGTTAACATTCATGGTTATGCTGAAAAACACTGGAATACGCCAAGTCTACAAGTTTATCCAACTAGTTTTGGTTTACCGCAAGTGAAATTTCTCAAAATCAAGTTGATATTTCCTATTACAGCATGCTTGAATGTTTTTAAACTTGTTATATGAAAGCAATTTTGCCTTTGATTATAATCTTTAATTTATTAGAACATCACACTTTTGGGGCGGCACGGTGGTGTAGTGGTTAGCGCTGTCGCCTCACAGCAAGAAGGTCCTGGGTTCGAGCCCCGGGGCCGGCGAGGGCCTTTCTGTGTGGAGTTTGCATGTTCTCCCCGTGTCCGCGTGGGTTTCCTCCGGGTGCTCCGGTTTCCCCCACAGTCCAAAGACATGCAGGTTAGGTTGGCTGGTGACTCTAAATTGACCGTAGGTGTGAATGTGAGTGTGAATGGTTGTCTGTGTCTGTGTGTCAGCCCTGTGATGACCTGGCGACTTGTCCAGGGTGTACCCCGCCTTTCACCCGTAGTCAGCTGGGATAGGCTCCAGCTTGCCTGCGACCCTGTAGAAGGATAAAGCGGCTAGAGATAATGAGATGAGATGAGATCACACTTTTGATTCATTTACACTTAATGTCCACGAAACAACTTGGTTCCTGTTATCACTTATGTTATAGCAGCTATAAACAGTTGTTCATTCACCAGCCTCTCAGTTTTTCCCTCAATCTTGAAGAAAAAAAAAAAGTCTTCTCATGTGACAGAGAAATCAGAAAGCACAAACTCCTCCAAGTCATCAAGACTTCCTGTGGTGGAAAACTAACAAAGTACAACCCCGATTCCAAAAAAGTTGGGACAAAGTACAAACTGTAAATAAAAACGGAATGCAATGATGTGGAAGTTTCAAAATTCCATATTTTATTCAGAATAGAACATAGATGACATATCAAATGTTTAAACTGAGAAAATGTATCATTTAAAGAGAAAAATTAGGTGATTTTAAATTTCATGACACCACCACATCTCAACAAAGTTGGGACAAGGCCATGTTTCCCACTGTGAGACATCCCCTTTTCTCTTTACAACAGTCTGTAAACGTCTGGGGACTGAGGAGACAAGTTGCTCAAGTTTAGGGATAGGAATGTTAACCCATTCTCGTCTAATGTAGGATTCTAGTTGCTCAACTGTCTTAGGTCTTTTTTGTCGTATCTTCCGTTTTATGATGCGCCAAATGTTTTCTATGGGTGAAAGATCTGGACTGCAGGCTGGCCAGTTCAGTACCCGGACCCTTCTTCTACGCAGCCATGATGCTGTAATTGATGCAGTATGTGGTTTGGCATTGTCATGTTGGAAAATGCAAGGTCTTCCCTGAAAGAGACGTCATCTGGATGGGAGCATATGTTGCTCTAGAACCTGGATATACCTTTCAGCATTGATGGTGTCTTTCCAGATGTGTAAGCTGCCCATGCCACACACACTAATGCAACCCCATACCATCAGAGATGCAGGCTTCTGAACTGAGCTCTGATAACAACTTGGGTCGTCCTTCTCCTCTTTAGTCCGAATGACACGGCGTCCCTGATTTCCATAAAGAACTTCAAATTTAAATTCGTCTGACCACAGTCCATTTTAAATGAGCCTTGGCCCAGAGAAGACTTCTGCGCTTCTTGATCATGTTTAGATACGGCTTCTTCTTTGAACTATAGAGTTTTAGCTGGCAACGGCGGACGGCACGGTGAATTGTGTTCACAGATAATGTTCTCTGGAAATATTCCTGAGCCAATTTTGTGATTTCCAATACAGAAGCATGCCTGTATGTGATGCAGTGCCGTCTAAGGGCCCGAAGATCACGGGCACCCAGTATGGTTTTCCGGCCTTGACCCTTACGCACAGAGATTCTTCCAGATTCTCTGAATCTTTTGATGATATTATGCACTGTACAGTAGATGATGATATGTTCAAACTCTTTGCAATTTTACACTGTCGAACTCCTTTCTGATATTGCTCCACTATTTGTCGGCGCAGAATTAGGGGGATTGGTGATCCTCTTCCCATCTTTACTTCTGAGAGCCGCTGCCACTCCAAGATGCTCTTTTTATACCCAGTCATGTTAATGACCTATTGCCAATTGACCTAATGAGTTGCAATTTGGTCCTCCAGCTGTTCCTTTTTTGTACCTTTAACTTTTCCAGCCTCTTATTGCCCCTGTCCCAACTTTTTTGAGATGTGTTGCTGTCATGAAATTTCAAATGAGCCAATATTTGGCATGAAATTTCAAAATGTCTCACTTTCGACATTTGATATGTTGTCTATGTTCTATTGTGAATACAATATCAGTTTTTGAGATTTGTAAATGATTGCATTCCGTTTTTATTTACAATGTGTACTTTGTCCCAACTTTTTTTGGAATCGGGGTTGTACTGAAACTGGAGACTCCTTCCATTACTGCCAAATAAACATCTCCTTATTTAAAAACAACAACCCAAAACCCTTATATGACGATATTAATGATTAGGTATTTTTGTTAAATAACATCACATATTTTTAAAATGTATTTATTAATATAGCTGCAAGCAGTGATGAGGGGGCCAAGCATTCCATCAGGGCAGAATCACCATGGCAACTTGATCTGATCATGATAAATGTGTAGATGTAAAGCACTGATATTACGTGAAATACCTGCCATACAAGTCCCTGTGAACGAGTTGTTACTACAGAAATGACGACACATTAGAAAAACTCCCAGAGCTGCTGTTATAGAAAATTATTCAACATCTTCTGACCAATCAGAATGGAGAATTCAATGTGGTATCAATAGCATCCCATAAAACCAAGGAATTTTGCCTTCTTTCTGTGGTCTGTGCATTTAAAAAAAAAAAAACAGGCTGTGGGATGATGCGATACAGGAAATATACAACAGAGTTCCAAACTGTAAGTGATGTAAAATTGCCTACTAGGTAACTGCAAAGGTTATGCTACAAATATTACATACTGTAATGGAAAATTTTTTAAGTGTTTAAGAAGATTTTAAGTTTAAATGTTTAATCTCAACCATCTAAGCAGAAAAATTGTCACCGTGTGTGTGTACGTGATGAGATTGTTTGCACTCATTCGGTATCTATTAGATAATGTTTGCACGCACTCACCTAACTTCAATGTTTTCACATATTCAGACTATAAAGCGAGCACAAAAGGGATGAGATGTGCTCTTCGCTGAAGAAACATTCTCTCTTTTTCTGGTGAGAGCCCTATCTTGGAAGACTGAATAAAACCTATTTCTTCTGTTGCTTCAGGTTCTGGGTTGCATCGTGTTTAATTCTTTTTTTCCACCACAATACAAAATACTCATTTTTTTTTTTTAAAGTGCCATAATAGAGAATTAGCCCTTAAAAACAAGTGTTATGACACCTGTGTATAATTAACAGTTATTCCACGAAATCGAGTCGTACATGAGCTGATAGCCGACGAGGCACGTAGCACCGAGTTGGCTATAATCCATGTATGACGAGATTGAGTGGAATAACTGTTTTATTCTATCCACATTCACTAGATTTTGAGAAACAAAGCATTTTTATTTTTTGCAAGTTCGATAAATACAAATACTTGATACAAAATGTCAGACAAAATAATTTCCGCTTAGAATGTAAACAAACTGGCGAAATGACCGGAGCAATTTGTGAAAAATGCTAGAATAATAATTCTTGAAAAATTAAAAAAAAAAAAAGTTCTTACAATCAAATACTTTTATTCCATATTTTTTGCTTTTTTTTGTATTTTATGGGGTTTTGTTTTTGAGTCAAGTTTTTATTTCGTCCTCGGTTGGTTCAGCAACACGCTCCGCCATTTTGTTTTTCTCTACTCACGGTATATGAGCTGATATCCTAGTAGTAGAGTAGCCAATCAGAGCGCACAAGTGCTCATATCCAGTGAATGTGGATAGAATAATTAACAGTTATTCCACAAAATTGAGTCGGATATGCACTGATGGCTGACGAGGCTCGGGGCGTATTTGAAATTCAAATGCGATGAAATTGAGTGGAATAACTTTTATTCTATCCACATTTCACAGGATTTTAAGAAACGGAGCATTTTTTTTGTTGCAAATTCGATAAATAAAAACTTTATCAAAATGTCTGACAAAATAATTTCCGCTTAGAACGTAAACAAACCGGTGAAATGACAGGAGCAATTTGTGAAAAATGAGATAATAATAATAATAATTCTTGAAAAATTAAAAAAAAATTATAAGTTCTTACCACCAAATACTTTTATTCCATATTTTGTTGCTTTTATTTATTTATTTTTTTTGTATTTTTTGGGGGGGTTGTTTTCGAGTAGAGTTTTTATTTTGTCCTTGGTTGGTTCAGCAACACACCCCACCATTTTCTTTTCTTTTGGCAGTTTGGCGCCACCGACTGGGCTGGAGTGTGGAACAGGACATATGGGGGGGGGGGGGGGGGGGAACTGTATTCTTTTATTTTAGCCATTTCTGTTTCTTTTAAATACTTGATAAAGCGATATATCTGATTTGATGCACACCACCATTTTGCTTTTCTCTCCTCACGGTATATGAGCTGATATCCTAATAGTAGAGTAGCCAATCAGAGCGCATGATTGCTCATATCCAGTGAATGTGGATACAATAAGATATATACCTGAGCTTTAAAATGTCGTGTTTGGCTCTAAAGATTATTGCATATACAAATAGGCACTGGTTTTGTGCACCACTGTATTGAGTGCACAATTTGCCTTGTTTCTGTCCACGGGTTCTTGAATAACATCATGGCTGCCATCATTCCAGGGTAGATTGTCCATGGGTTCTCTTTTGATGGGGTGAAGACGACTGTGGCTCCTCACTTCATAGCTCAGCTTGTAGTCAGGCTGCATAAAGACTTTGGACTCCGAGCTGTTCATGTACTCATGGCAGTTTGTACTCTGGAGGCTGTGAGGATCAGAATGGTCTTTATTAAGGACGCATTTTAGTGGCCTGCCCCCTACTGCGTAGAGATATTTGTGATGTCCGTTGATGCTAGAGATATTCGTGATGCTAGGCTTGCTATAGTGCTCATCATAGTCGGCTTCTGTTTTGACCTGTTGTGTGTCAGGGAAGGGCGTGCTGTAGCACCAGCTGCCATTTTGGGGCGTGCTGTATACGCTGCATCCGTTCTCCGAGTCGGAGTCATGCTCTGTCTTTATGGTGATCTCAGGCAGCAGTAGGTTACTGTAACAATCATTACTGCCCATGTATTTACTCTCGGTCTTCCTGTACCCACAGTACTCATCCTTATCAGTGAGTCCATACTGCTTACACTGGGATATCGCAGCAGGGCCACCTGGGGAGAAGCGGAATTTTCCGGACGGGACGTGTTTCCCCAGTTTGCTGCTGAAGTAGCTGCTGTGTGAGGCAGAGTGACACCGAGAGTCCCAAGAACCTTGCGTTGGCTGCATTTTATGGGCCGCCATAGAGGACACGCAGAAGTTAAGGGGCTCCTCCTGGCCGTAGATGCCTTCACTTTTATACTGGAGGCCTTCTTTGGTGAGAGCCGCCCACGATCCACTGTGCCAGTTAAGCGTCATGTCGCCAGCATTACAAGAGGTGGGAGAAATGTGGTGCTTTTTTTCACTGCAAAATGTAAAACATAAATAAAGCAATGTATAGGACAAAACAAGATCTAAACCATATTATCTTTATGGTGAATGGTTCTTAGTTTTCATATAGCGTCTAGTTCGTAGACGATACAACACATGCAACTGCATGCCCTTAATACAGGAAAACAAGTTGAGATTTTAAACTTTTTAAAAATTCATTTACGTAATAAAATTGTTCTCTTAGATCTTATGTGCTTCGGGGAGTTCTTACTCTCATGCAGGTGGGAGTAACCGGTCAGATATGAAGCTTATGGGACAAAGAAAGGACATCCTGATCAACATGAGAGTGGACTAGATGCATTGTGGTACTGTGTGATACACTACACTCATGAGAAAAAGAAAGTACACCCTCCTTATCAGGGCCCAGATAATAATTGTGTGGTCCTCACCAACTTCTAGAAACAAACAAATAACCTCACGTGACGAAAGGGAAAAAAAAAACACAACAGACTTAAATATTTTATCCCATTTTATCCCAAAACGTAAACCAACGTTTAGAAACCAGGTGGGAAAAATAAACACATCCTTCTTACTTCCACATTCATTAAGAGAGTAATTTGCAGCCAGGTGCTACGAATGAAATGCACCAATCATTAGGATGTATGACTACAGTGGGGCAAAAAAGTATTTAGTCAGCCACCAATTGTGCAAGTTCTCCCACTTAAAAAGATGAGAGAGGCCTGTAATTTTCATCATAGGTACACTTCAACTATGAGAGAAAAGAATCCAGGGGGGAAAGAATCCAGGAAATCACATTGTAGGAATTTTAATGAATTAATTGGTAAATTCCTCAGTAAAATAAGTATTTGGTCACCTACAAACAAGCAAGATTTCTGGCTCTCACAGACCTGTAACAACTTCTTTAAGAGGCTCCTCTGTCCTCCACTCGTTACCTGTATTAATGGCACCTGTTTGAACTCGTTATCAGTATAAAAGACACCTGTCCACAACCTCAAACAGTCACACTCCAAACTCCACTATGGCCAAGACCAAAGAGCTGTCAAAGGACACCAGAAACAAAATTGTAGACCTGCACCAGGCTGGGAAGACTGAATCTGCAATAGGTAAGCAGCTTGGTGTGAAGAAATCAACTGTGGGAGCAATTATTAGAAAATGGAAGACATACAAGACCACTGATAATCTCCCTCGATCTGGGGCTCCACGCAAGATCTCACCCTGTGGGGTCAAAATGATCACAAGAACGGTGAGCAAAAATCCCAGAACCACACGGGGGGACCTAGTGAGTGACCTGCAGAGAGCTGGGACCAAAGTAACAAAGGCTACCATCAGGATCACACTACACCGCCAGGGACTCAAATCCTGCAGTGCCAGACGTGTCCCCCTGCTTAAGCCAGTACAGGTCCAGGCCCGTCTGAAGTTTGCTAGAGAGCATTTAGATGATCCAGAAGAGGACTGGGAGAATGTCATATGGTCAGATGAAACCAAAATAGAACTTTTTGGTAAAAACTCAACTTGTTGTGTTTGGAGGAGAAAGAATGCTGAGTTGCATCCAAAGAACACCATACCTACTGTGAAGCATGGGGGTGGAAACATCATGCTTTGGGGCTGTTTTTCTGCAAAGGGACCAGGACGACTGATCCGTGTAAAGGAAAGAATGAATGGGGCCATGTATCGTGAGATTTTGAGTGAAAACCTCCTTCCATCAGCAAGGGCATTGAAGATGAAATGTGGCTGGGTCTTTCAGCATGACAATGATCCCAAACACACTGCCCGGGCAACGAAGGAGTGGCTTCGTAAGAAGCATTTCAAGGTCCTGGAGTGGCTTAGCCAGTCTCCAGATCTCAACCCCATAGAAAATCTTTGAAGGGAGCTGAAAGTCTGTGTTGCCCAGCGACAGCCCCAAAACATCACTGCTCTAGAGGAGATCTGCATGGAGGAATGGGCCAAAATACCAGCAACAGTGCGAGATAACCTTGTGAAGACTTACAGAAAACGTTTGACCTCGGTCATTGCCAACAAAGGGTATATAACAAAGTATTGAGATGAACTTTTGTTATTGACCAAATACTTATTTTCCACCATAATTTGCAAATAAATTCTTTAAAAATCAGACAATGTGATTTTCTGGATTTTTTTTCTCATTTTGTCTCTCATAGTTGAAGTGTACCTATGATGAAAATTACAGGCCTCTCTCATCTTTTTAAGTGGGAAAACTTGCACAATTGGTGACTGACTAAATACTTTTTTGCCCCACTGTACCTATACGTATAAAAGCCTAACTTTTGGCATTTGGTGTTCTTGAGCACTCGGGTGTGTTTCTACAGTACATCATACCAAGAAGAAAGGACATCAGTAATGACCGCAAAGAAGCAATTGTTGCTGCTCATCAATCTGTGAAGGGTTATAAGGCCATCTCCAAACAATTTGAAATTCATCATTCTACAGTGAAAAGGACTGTTTACGAATGGAGAGCCTTCAAGATAGTTGCCAATCTTCCCAGGAATGAGCGCAGACATCCCAAGTCTCCCGGAAGTTCCGGGAGTCTCCCGCATATTGATGGTGGCTCCCTGATGCCCGCAAATTACATACAATCTCACGGAATCTAGAGCAAGCTTCATCCCGAACCTACCAAATGCAAACTTGTGTACATCACAATAGCAGGCCCACGCAGCCTGTGGTGTGGTGGCACACTATTACCCCTTTTCCACCAAATCAGTTCCAGGGCTGGTTCGGAGCCAGTGCTGGTGCTGGTTCACAACTCGTTCAACTTGCGAGCCAGCTGAGAACCAGTTTGCTTTTCCATAGCTCGTGGTGCTAAGGGAAGACACGTCATTACGTCGCTGTATACGTCATTTACATCGCTACGTTTGCGTAAACCTTGGCACGAATATCGAAGCAAAAACAACACGGAAGAAGCAGCAGCAACAACAATAATAATAATGGATGACTTCGCGTTTGTACAGCTGCTGCTTCTCGCTGCTTAAAAATGGCGATCTTTCGCGGTCTTGTTATTGTTGTTGGTCTTAACAACTCCGCCCCCCCCCGCTGACGTAAGCGGTTCTTTCCTCTGGCCCAGCAAAGAGCTGGTGCTAGCCTGGAACCGGTTTTTCTGGCCCCAGAGCCAGTTCTTTGTCAGTGGAAACAGAAAACCCGGTTCCAAACTAAGCACTGGCCCCGAACCAGCCCTGGAACTGCTTTGGTGGAAAAGGGGCATATTGAGTAGGGTAAAGTGTGGTTTAGGATGCAGCCAATTTCATAACGCGTATTTCCGGTTTAAGAAAAAAAAAACCAAGTGTACACACGTGCCCTCTGGTGGTTCATATGTGCATACACACGCTTGCAATGTGGCGGCGATGGCGTGTGAGGCATGTTTTCTCCTGCTTCTGCATGCGCTGTTTGGCCAAAGCAGTGGAGAGGAGAAGAGATGAACCGGCTGCCATCTTCCGCATGCTTCTCCCTCTAATGATGATTCAGTCAGTCAGTCAGTGCATAGGAGCAGAAGCGTTGTGGCAGAGCCAGAGTGCCCCAAGAAATGAAAATATAAGACACATTTTACATCAGACTACACAAAAGTGTACCCTTGTCTGATAAGAGTAAGGAATACTCTGGGTGTCCAGATTCAATCAGTAAGGAGCTTAATATATGGCACATTGTAGTTATCATTGTTTATGGGCTGGGGGCGGCTAAATCCCCAAGTCAAGGTGTCCGCTATGAATCTGAGTGAATTCAGGTATTGTTCATCTCCAAAATCCACCCCAAAATCCACCAGAATGCAAGAAATCACATCAACCAAATCTAAAATTTTCTGGGGGAGTACCCCTTTCCCCCTGGCAATGTATTTGTCCCCCCCCAAAAAAAAATTTCCCCGGGGGGGGGTCCTCCCTGAAATGAATTTTGTCAGGTTGGGATGTCTGTGAGCGTCCCAGCAAATTCAGTCCAAGATCAGACGATTTAATGCTCAGAGATATAAAGGGGGAAAAAAGAGCTACATAATGCAACTAGCGGGCACATTACATGACAACATAATCAGAAAAAGATTGCACAAGTACAGGTTTCATGAAAAGGTGACGAGGAAAACGACCTTCTCTCCAAAGAAAATATGGCAGCATGACTTCAAATTGCAAAACTGAATCCGAACAAACCACAGAACAATATCCTTTAGACTTATGAGACCAAGGTGGAGATGTTTGGTCATCATGCACCAAATCAAACACAGCATATCACCACAAACCAGTTGTGAAGAATGGTGATGAAGAGGAGATGATGATTTAAACTTGTTTTGGGACCTGGGAACATTGCAGTCATGGAGACAATGAACTCCATATTCTTCAAATATGAGGCCATCTGTTCAGCAGCTTAAGCTGGGCTGAAATTGGGTCATGCAACAGGACAGTTATCCAAAGCACACCAGCAAATCAACATCTGTACGGCTAGAGAAGAAAGAAATCAAGGTGATGGAACGGCTGAGTCAAAGTCCAGACCTCAGCCGTATCAAGATGCTGTGGTGAGATCTTAAGAGAGCTGTGCATAAACGAATGCCCTCAAACATCAAGGAACTGAAGCAATGTTGTAAAGAAAAGTGGCCCAAAATTTATCCAAAAACAATGTGAGAGATTGATAAATGTTTACTTCAAGTTCTTGTTGCTTCAAGGAGGTTCTACATGTTACTGAATTATAGGGTGTACTTATTTTTTCCAACTAGTTTCTGAATGCTGGTTTACTTTCTGGGGAAAAAAATAAATGATTATATATTGGAATCACTTGTGTTTTTTTATTGTTGCCACCTGAGGTTTATTTGTTCATACATGTCAACCCTTACGGATTACCCGTATTCCCTACGGAGTTTGGCATTTTAAAAATGGTACGGGCGTAGTGGTACTCAACTATGGATTTTTCTACATTTTCACCTTAAAATTATTTTGATTTATTACCATCAAAAAAATCGTCATGAAATACGAAAATGCATGGGAGCCGCCATTTTCTACATTTAGAATTACTCAACCGGTACTTCCGCTAGTACCAACAAGCCATTCCGAATGTCTGAGCATGCGCAATTGTGATTTTCCTGCACACCGAGCGGGAAATAACAGCACATGTAGCGTAACAATAGACAGGTCAAGAGGTCAAGATGTCAGCACCACCGAAGAAAAAACTCAAAACATCTAAAACTGGAGGTCGCTTTCTTCCCGAATGGACAGAAACATTCAATGGAATAATTATCGCTTCCAAAATGGGTGCTGAGTATGTCAACTGCACAATTTGTTGTAGAGACGTGAAAGTGTTTGCCTCTGGAATTTACGACGTGAGGGAACACATGAAATCTCAAATGCATGTGAAGAATGCAAACCAGAAAAAGAGACAGCCGTCAATTAATTTCTTCACGCAAAAGCCAACAAAGGTTGTATCTGACATTGGGTATTAGGTAAGATCTGATACATTTTTATTATGCATGAAATATTACTATGGATTTGGTATGGAAATTATGGATTTCTTTACCAGGGAGTACAGGTGAGAGCCGTGAGGGGTTGACATGTATGTTTGTTTGTTTCTAGAAGTTGGTGAGAACCACATCATTGTTATTTAGGCCATGATAAATAAAATCGTAGAATTAAAGGAGGGTATACTTTCTTACCATGACTGTATAAGGCCAAATATATGTCGACATTTAATTTCTAAACAATTACAGTATTTATAGCAGTTTCCACTGTGTTTTCATATATAATCATTAAAAAGTGTATGTAATGCCTTATTGTAATTATTAGTAACGACCAAAATGAATGAATACAGCAGGGGGGTAAATAAATAAATAAATATGTTATTTACCAGCTGGGAGGTCCGTATCATGAAATACCGTGACCGAGGTCTTGAAAGTACTGAGCGAGGCCCTCTGGGCCAAGGTCACAGTATTTCACCATACGGACCGACCTTAAGCTGGTAAATAATATATTTATTTTTTTCTTTACCAAATTCTAACAGAAAACGAGAGCGCCCGAAAGGGAAAACCGAGCCGAGCCGCCATTTTGAATCCTCATTCATGGCTGTAATGCAAATGGCTTCCTCCTCGGTATACAAGTGCACTTCCATGGCAGGAAAAAAAAAACTACATTTTGCCGCCTATGTAGTCCCCTATTTATACAAAATTGAGTCATTCAGGATTCAGCCATGTTTTTGCTCGGCGTTAGCAAGTTAGAGGTTTTTAGCTTTCTCCTGAAATGTTTTCTTTTATTTCTTCCTCAGGGCAGTAAAACTCGCTTTCGCTGTGAACACTGTCGTTATCGCTATCCATGCTGTAAAATTAATGCTATTCTCCTGAGAAATGCTGGCAAACATTTATAAGATTTTTGATAAAAATCTTATAAATAAATCTTATAAAAAAAAAGATAAATGTTGACAAAAAATTCTACCAAGTTTGTTGTTGTTGTGAACAAGTGAGTCGCCAGAGGTCCGTAACCGGGGTCCATATCGTAGGCAGACGTGCAGCTTGTGAACAGGCAAGGCAGGCAACTGCTTGGGGCCCCCTGGCCCAGGGGCCCCCTGAGAGTCGGGGCGCGAGGGCTTATTTATTTTGTTTTTTATTGTTTTTATTGTTCTTTATCGTTGTATTTTCACATTTGGAATTTAAAAAACTTTGGTTTCATACATTTTTCGTTGGTGTCAGATTATTTATAACATACTGGTGATGAACACTGGTCAGAAGGGCCCCCTGGAAATCTTTGCTTGGGGCCACAACAGAGTCTAGAATTGCCTCTGATCGTAGGATGCGGACCCGCTCGCCAGCCAATCAGAGCGCAGGATTTGATGGAAACCGCACAGTGAAAAAAATAATATTTGTTATTTTATAATCAAGCACAAAACTATCGAATAAATCACGGCTTCCGGATCCCGGAAAAAGGCAACCTTGCCCCAGGACTAATCTCGCATGACGTCATGCGTGGAACCCTGGTTATCTGGGTCATTTCGGTTCATCTGACTCCGTGCTCGCTGAAACTGGATACTGTTGTTGGAATCTTACAAAAATAATGATGTGAAAGCACTGTTTTGTGTTTGGATGTTCAAATCCATATACATCAGGACATTCAGTTCATGAATTTCCGAGAAATGACACTAATCTAAAGTGACAGTGGGTGAGGTTTGTGTAAACGAAGCGGGCAGATTTCGTGTCACCTACTAATAATAAATCTGATTCATCAAGTGTTCATCACCACCAGAACGACCACATGGGAATTACTGGAGCAAAAAGAAACCCATTTATTTAATAAATGACATTTGATCTGGCATTTGGACAGTTTGTTGATTCCACTATTTTCTCTCACTCACACACACACCACCAGATGCAGGATTATGAGCAACATTTACATGCTTGCGACATCCGATCTCATCATATCTGATGCGCTTTAACAGGAAAAAAAATGTGCACGCAATCATTAATTATTAACTGAAACTTGTTAAATGCTTCAGATTGCAATATTGCGAGACTCGATTTGTTTTTAGTTTTGTTCAGGAAAACATGATGAAAGGTAACCACCGCGTTCTACACATCTCACTTTCTCTCTCTCTCTATCTACTATATCTATCTATCTCTCCATCTCATGTGCGCTACAGAGGAAGATTGTCGTGAACTGAGTGAACTGGCAGTTTCTCGTCTTGGGGGCTCGAAAAGATAACCTTTACTCCTGAATATCCTCGATAATCATCTGCTCCTTCATCAGACATATACAGTAAGAATCCTAATCACTATCAGAATTCTCTCCAAAACGTGGTTCCATATCGAGACTGCTCTAACCACTGCTGCGCACATGAACGAAACTGATACCTGAATTGTTACCCGCGTGACGTCACGCACCCCTTCGGGATCTTCCAGGTTAGTCTCGGCAGGTTCCGTGAAAATCGGCTGATCTTATTGATTTTCCATCAATTTATGCCCTTTTGGATCAGCTATGGTTCGAAAACACATGGTCAATCAACATAATGATTATTGCTTTGTACAAGGAAAAAAAAAGTGTGGTTTAGGGACATTACATACACTTTAAAACAATTAACCTATTAGTCAAATGGGGAAATTTTTAATTTGCTATTTGTAAATTAAGAAAAATGTAATTTCCATCACATACAGTACATGGGAAAATTAGCAAAACTTGAAAGCACTTTTCATATTATATACCCTACAAAGACTCATTTCCTTTTCTCCTACACTTTTCATGTCCAGCAAATGATTTAGAAGAAATGCGAGAATACGTTTAACGCCCATAAAAACAAAAATTTGATTTGCACAAACTATATATCGAATCATAACTCACTACAGAAAATCAGCTGTGAGATGATCTTCTCATACTTGAAATACGAACCTGATGTTGAAACCTTTCTGTTTATTCATCATGCCCTTTATCTTGAGCTCGGTGATGGAGGGCAGGACAAGAGGCATGGCTACACAAAACAGAGCCAGCTGAGGCGGCAGTGAAGCTCCAGTTTTACTCTTCCTCTTCTGGCCTTGGAGGAACTTCAGACTGCCCTGGAACTGCATCCTCTTTAGGAAAGAGAAGAAAAGATATCAGACATTGTGTGACAAACAAAATGACAAGCGTAAAGATGATTCTGGTTTAGATCTGGTTCACATTGCATGGTATTTTCTTTCTCTTGTCAAAACATTGTTATTTTGCTGCACGGAAGTCTACTTTGACACGAACGGAGCATGTACTGATCATTTCTAAGGAAAAGAAAGTATAAATGATATGAGGCATAGAGATGCGATCAGAAGTTACATACACGGACATGAATGTCACGGTAATGTTGGGTTTTCAATTATTTACTTAAACTGTTCTTTTTCTGTGGAATGATTGTACAACATACAGTTTTAATAGACAAAAAAAACCCCACAATAATCTGATGTACAAAAAAACTTTTAATTTATTTTGAGTTTTCTGAAATCAATACAGGGTCAAAAATCTACATACACCAACTTAGATTATTAACTCAGTACTGATAGAAGTTCCAAATCGTCTTTTAACTTGCCAAGGCCAAGGCTTCTTAACTTCCTGTTAGTGATCACAACTGACTACAGCTGGTAGCTTCTCTGTTCACAACATAAAAATGGTTTGTTTGTTTGTCAGCACTCCTTGGATTGAGTAACACACAGTATAATGGAAAAGTCCAAGGAACTCAGTGCAGATCTGAGAAAGAAGATCATGGATTTACACACTCAGGAATGTCTCTTGGAGCCATTTCTAAACAACTGCAGATTCCAAGATCATCAGTTCAAACATAAGAACAAGTTATTAGAAGGTGTAGGCACTTTGCCAAGACACTTTTCTGAAAGAAGACCCAAACTGTCACCTTCAGCTGAGAGGAAATTGGTTTGGAAGATCAGGAACCGCCAAGCTACAGGCCTGCCATGAACTGGAAGCTGCTGCAACATCAGTGTCACTGTCTACAGTCAAGTGAGTTTTACATCACCATGGACTGAGAGGCTGTCATCCAAGAAAGCAGCCCCTGCTCAAAAACTGACACCTTCAAGCTCGTCTTGAAGAAAAAGCAAAGAAAAAGCCTTCTAGAGGAAAGTTTTATGGGCAGATGAGACATAGACTGAGTTGTTTGGCCACAAAGACCAGAGGTACAGGGAAACACCAACTGTTCAGCATGGTGGTGGTAGCATCACGCTCTGGGGCTGTTTTGCTCTCAGTAGAACTCGTGCATTGTACAATGTGGACAGAATAATGAAGGAGGAGGACTAGCTCAGAATTCTTTAGCATCATCTTCAAGCACGACTGGGTGTTCCAACAGGACAATGACCCCAAACACACATAGTTGTGGAGGATAAAACAGGCCAACATTAAGCTTAAAGGGATAGTTCGGGATTTTTGACATGAATCTGTATGGCATCCCCATCAATAGTGTCGTGCAAACACACTGACTTACCCCTGACAGCATCCTGTGAGTCCAGTTCTTGTCCAGTTTTGGTCCAGATGAAAGTAGTCCGGCAAGTTTGTTGGGGTCACGAAAGTAAAATGTTTTTCGTCTCAAAACAGTATGTGTTCAAAAGAGTGATATATTTGCATCACAAAACCGTTGCCAAATAAAAAGTCAGACCTCAAAATCGCTTGGCACTATTTTCTCTCCCTTCTTATCACTGCGCGCTGCCGCCAGGTGACAGCGAAACGCAGACCCACTAAGCTGGTGGGAGACCAAGGCTGCACTCTATCCACACGTGATGGCACGGAGGATGTGTATAGTGGCAGCATCTGTCCCCCCAGAGAGGATCTTTTCAAAAGCAGGACAGATTATAACTGAGAGGAGAAATAGAATCAGAATTAACTAGTTAATTGCAGCAATTAAAGGAATAGGTAGGAAAAGGAAGGCGCAAAGACACCGCGCAGCGCCTGAAAACGGGTTTTCAGGTGCTGCGCACCCGTTTTCAGGCGCTGCGCGGTGTCTTTGCGCCTGCAGCGGTGCTTTGCCTGTGCTGTGGCTGAAAATAGTTCCAGATATAAATTGGTCTAGTAAATCCCTTCGTGTTAATTTGCATTGATATGTGTACTCGATGTGAATGTACAAGTCATGAGAAATAATTATAAAAAATCTTGAGTTATTTAATTCACTTTTGCAACGACAATGCTAGCTGGACACGCCGGTCTACAGCGACTACGCTAAGCTAAGCTAACCGGGGCGTTTATAGATCAGGACAATGGCTGGGTCGGCTACAAAACGCTTTGGCTCACTCATCCAACTCTAGGGACTGCAGGGACTGACTCAATTTCATCTGGGGGTGGCGTACTCCTTTAAATCAAAAATAAAATCTCAGGAGCCGTTTGGGAGCCGAAAGAGCCGGCTCCTTATAGTAAGAAGAGCCAAAAGAGCCGGCTCCCAAAAAAGAGCCGAAATTCCCATCACTAGTAAACAATGAATGAAACAGCCATGGCTGTCACCTGGCGGCAGCGCGCAGTGATAAGAAGGGAGAGAAAATAGTGCCAAGCGATTTCGAGGTCTGACTTTTTATTTGGCAACGGTTTTGTGATGCAAATATATCACTCTTTTGAACACATACTGTTTTGAGACGAAAAACGTTTTACTTTCGTGACCCCAACAAACTTGCCGGACTACTTTCGTCTGGACCAAAACTGGACAAGAACTGGACTCACAGGATGCTGTCAGGGGTAAGTCAGTGTGTTTGCACGACACTATCGATGGGGATGCCATACAGATTCATGTCAAAAATCCCGAACTATCCCTTTAAAACAAAGTGTGACCTCAACTCTGTCGAGTTATCATGACATCATAAAGAGGACTTCGCTACCAATACCAAGTCACGATGACTGATATCAAAATGATCCCATGTACACACTCGCTGTACTGACTCACCAGGAAGCCAGACTTGTTGTCAAGCAGGCAGCGGACTCGAGCGATGAAGCAGCGAGTGAGGAACGGAGACAGTTCAGTAGGGACGCCGTCTAGCTCTTGGGTGTTAAACAGACTTCTCACCATGTAGTCTTCATCTATACATACACGATTCAAAACCAGAAAATTATTGATTAAAAAAAATATTCTACTCATTCATTGATGGTGCAATCTAAAAGTGGACCATTATAAAACATCTTGCCTCTTTATTAATATGTATTATTTTCCTGTAAAACCCTTTACAAGTATATTATGTAAGATAAAATTCAATGTAAAATGCATACAGATGTAAGATGGTGGTCTTACCCAAAGTAAATAATATCACTTACATTTTATTAGGACCTGAACTGATTACATCACCCAAGATATTATATTACCGGGTTATAATTCTGTCATAACCAGAAATGTAAACACTAAACACAATTCAGCCATCTGCCTGGGTGTAAAGGTGGTTTTCTAGTAATTACACACACACCAGTTCCTGAGGGAGAGTGGTGTTCCTGCTGGGGATTCATGGCCCAATGCAGCTGTCTTCTGAACTCCTGCCGCTCGTCCACATGGATATAATCAAAGACGTTCTGGTGCATCACATCAGTCTGCCACAGACAGAAGGGCAAAACACACACACAGCTTTGAGTCTGACCACATTTAACCTCCTGTGTCAGTGACCCTTTTGTGTTTGGCCACTGCGGTGTAATACACACTTGACCCACTCCATGGTCGGGTGAGTGGTGTACAATGGGCCTGCCAAGAAGATCTCCCCTGGTTTACACTGCAAGTGTCAGTAACAGGAAACCGACAGAGTGAGTCTCTCTCTCTCTCTCACACACACACACACACTACTCTGTACCATTTTTGCACTGATTGTGAGAAAGAATTTTCTCGGAACACAGCAGTGACCTTCTGGGACTCTCAAGCATAACAAGAACCTATTTTAACATACCGTGGAAGTAAATAATTTATATTGATTTTTTTTCACAGGCATTTAACAGTGAGATAATGTCACGAAACTTGCCCATAACTTGGCAAAAACTGGCCACTGGGAGAATATTTGCAAATGGTGCTTGGACCCCAAAGATCGCTGCTATATTATTCATTGTGCTTGTTTTTGACTGCAAGTCCCTGACTAACCTCTAATAACCCCCTGCGCTGAATATCACTGGTCAAGATAATTCACATGGCTAGCAATCTATGTACAAAAGAAGCACGTGTACAAAATAATCTGATACATGTTTAAAAATATCTCATCTCATTATCTCTAGCCGCTTTATCCTGTCCTACAGGGTCGCAGGCAAGCTGGAGCCTATCCCAGCTGACTACGGGCGAAAGGCGGGGTACACCCTGGACAAGTCGCCAGGTCATCACAGGGCTGACACATAGACACAGACAACCATTCACACTCACATTCACACCTACGGTCAATTTAGAGTCACCAGTTAACCTAACCTGCATGTCTTTGGACTGTGGGGGAAACCGGAGCACCTGGAGGAAACCCACGCAGACACGGGGAGAACATGCAAACTCCGCACAGAAAGGCCCTCGCCGGCCACGGGGCTCGAACCCGGACCTTCTTGCTGTGAGGCGACAGCACTAACCACTACACCACCCCTGTTTAAAAATATTTTCACACTAATTTTAGAAATGAGTCAGTATGTAAGAATTTTTTTTTTGTATGCGGCAGTTAATTTTGTAATCCACCAACAAACCCACCAAAGCAGTAGTTGCTGTCAAATAGCTCGTCTAATTGGTCTCTCTCTGTCTCTCACGCACACACACGTAGAAAAATGAAAGATCTTGATTGAAAGCTCAAGGTCTTATGTTATTATTGGATCTAGTGAAAATGGCTTTCATCTCCTAAAGTCAGATTAGTTCATGTAAATGCACTCAAGCAAGTTGAAGGGGCACATTTGTGTAACGTTGATTAACCCCTACAATCGTTCGCTTATTTTTAGCTGTGTTAGTATTTAAAAAGGTTCCTTTCCATGCCAGAACGTCTGTCTGACAGCTTGAGTTCTCGTGCCTCTCTCTCTTCCTCCTTGCTGCGAACTGTGGGGGCAGGGCTTCTACAGCTCTAGTTTTGTTTAGGCATTGCGTGACAGCAGGTCGGCATGCATGATGACAGAAAAAACATGATGGGGAAAAAGAGAGAGCGAGCAAGAGAGAGAGAAACCTGCTCACATGCACAATCTCACCATATATATTCCCAAGAGTTATACCCTCTGTTTACAGGAAAAAAAAAACATCTCCCAGTAAAAACATTCAACCTTCCCATTATAACCCTGACTGAAACAGGCACCGCTCTGAACACTTTGTTTCACGAAGCCATGCTCACACGCCCAACAAGGACCAATCCCATCTAATTTTCCATCAGCTGCCAGATCCGGTGACTCTTTTGTTAAATTACTTTTGTTACGAGAGCTGTTTTAGAGCTTGCCCAAGAAACTTAACACTTACAGCCCTGTAACAGACCTTTAAATTAACCTACGTGAAAAAAAAAAGTGACTTCTCTTGCATGACAACACAGGCCATGAGCAATTCTTTCTTTCTTTTTCTTTTTTTTAAACAGACAACCACACATGATTTTTGTTTTGATTCTTTTGAGAACAGGGAGACTTTATATGCAATGAAGGTTTTCCAGGATATAAACAGATGCTATAACCTCTTAAATTAGTATTTTATTAGAGCCTTTAAACAGTCAATCGTGCTTAAATATAATGGGTCACACACAACCTTGCCAACTTATAAACTAAGTCACTGAAATATCCCATTCTTTTTGAACAGTTACGTAATCATGATCACGATTTTTTGTCTCGTCAGTTACGAAAACCTATAATTTGGTGATCTTAGCAAAGTTATCTAGTTAGATTATTTTTTTTTTTGCCGACTCTGAAGCTCCTCATCCATAGGTTTTAAAGTGCCATTCCACCATTGGATGTATTCTTTGGCATAAAATACAATATATTTTATGACAACATGACCAGACAGAGAAATCTTTTAGCTTCAAAATGATATATCAAACATAATTTTTTGACAACGACAAGTATATTAATTTTGCGACCAAAGTCACCTACCCTTTTAATTTCCGCGCGGTAGTGAAACGTGATGTCATCGGCAGGTTCCCCTTCTCGTGTACCACGTCACGTGTGACGTGGCACAGATTATCAGCAATGGCGGATAGAACGCGATTTCCACTTGTCGATTGCTGTGCCGATATTCACCATCGACCGTCTCCTTTGGGCATCACTTGCTATTTTCCTTCGCTTCTTTTCCGAAGCTGACAATCGCGTTCTATCCGCCATTGCTGATAATCTGTGCCACGTCACACGTGACGTGGTACACAAGAAGGGGAACCTGCCGATGACATCACGTTTCACTACCGCGCGGAAATTAAAAGGGTAGGTGACTTTGGTCGCAAAATTAATATACTTGTCGTTGTCAAAAAATTATGCTTGATATATCATTTTGAAGCTAAAAGATTTCTCTGTCTAGTCATGTTGTCATAAAATATATTGTATTTTATGCCAAAGAATACATCCAATGGTGGAATGGCACTTTAAAGGAGAACTGAAGGCGAATTTATTATCCTCAAAATTCTCTCATTTTATTAAATATCAGAATGCATGTTTGATCGCTATTTTGTCGCTGCTATAGCAAGTTGAGTGTTTGAAATATGCTCTGTAATACATCAGTCCATATGTCAAAGCAACGGCCGTAAACGAGGTTCGTTGAGACCTGTGCAAGACATCGTAGGACGGAAGTAAAGCGTACAGCGGAAATCAAAGCGACCGACATCTGCCAACGTTGTCAAAAGACGCGCACGCGCCCTCTTTCGAATGCTGACGTAATCAAGCCGGAAGTTTTGTTTGTTTTGATAGCAATCAGGAAAGTTTGAAAAAAGTCAGCAGTAATCGTCATTTAAACTCGTTTTTGCGCAATACTTCGTTTGGAAAACAGTTTTCAAAATGGCGGCTCTGACACTTCACGTTTCGAAGTCTCACACAAGTCTCGTGAAGATCGTGCGGATAAGCGACGCCTGCCGTGGACCAAACGAACTAAATTCAACACGGCTAAAAACCGAACAGGCCGATAAGTATAATATTTAATTGCAATTAGTTGCCGATACGAGTCACGATATAAGGTTACTAAAACCGAAAACGTAATTGAGTAACACGTTAATTAAGAAATAAAGCAAGTTTAAAAATGACTTCAGTTCTCCTTTAAATATGTTGTCTATACATTTTAAATACACCTTAATGAAATTATTAAAAACATACACTCTATTACTAATTTGATCAATGAGCTTGATCTTCTTTTGCTTCAAAGTTTTCTATATGTAAAGGAATGTAAATTTGTAATATGGGAAAGTGCTATAGTAATTTAATCTACACTCACTGGCCACTTTATTAGAAACACCCCTACATCCACCTGCTGTCTGTTTTATGCAGTTCTGTAATCAGCCGATCCCTTGACAGCAGCACAATGCATCACAATCATACAGATACAATACAAATCAAGAGCTTCAGTTAATGTTCACATCATTCAAACATCAGAATGGGAAAAATTGTGATCTTAAAGTGTGACTGACTTTCACACTGCGGCATGGGTGTTGGTGCTAACCAGATGGACTGGTTTGAGTATATCAGAAACTGCCGATCTCCTGGGATTTTCACACACAACAGTCTCAACACAGAATGGTGCGAAAAACAAACATCGAGTGAGTGAGCGACAGTTCTATGGGTGGAAACAAACGCCTTGTTGATAAGAGAGGTCAGAGATCAGAAAATGGACAGATTGGTTTGAGCTTTTTTGCCAGGAAGGAAATAGTAACTCATAGCAACTCTTTACAACCATGGTGAGCAGAAAAGCATCTCATGCAACACATTGAGTTCCAGTACTGCAGCCAAGAACAGTGGCTATTAAAGTGGCTGATCAGTGTATTATTTTGTTCCTAAGCTATCATTTTTATTATTTTAACAAAATGTATTGTTTTATCATCCTGTATCAGTCCACAGAGAGGAAGATATCAGAATTTATTATGATGGAAAAAAGAATACATATTTACCTGATGGAAGCCCAGGTAGTCTGTGATTGTAGAGGAAGCATAGAAGATGACTCCATCTGAGCTAACAATCAGTGCAAACCCTGTCAAAGACTAGAGAGAATGAAAGAATACGGACATATTATTATAACACACTCAACACTCACGCAAAAGTCTTAGGCACATGTAAAGAAACGCTGTCGACCAAAAATGGCCTAAAAAATAATGAAATGAAATGTATCAACATTCAAAATAATACTATAAACAGTAATCAGTAAGCCATAATAAATGAAACAAAGTCGATATTTGGCGTGAGACGACCTTTTGCTTTAAAAAAAAAAATTTAAATAAAAAATAAATAGTCTCAGGTCCAGTGAGTGCAGTTTTATGCGGAAATGAGCTGTAGGTTTTCCTGAGCATCTTCCAGAACCAGCCACAGTTCTTCTGGACACT
The DNA here is from genome assembly GCF_027579695.1 of Neoarius graeffei. Lineage (NCBI taxonomy): Eukaryota > Metazoa > Chordata > Actinopteri > Siluriformes > Ariidae > Neoarius > Neoarius graeffei. The sequence continues at coordinate 52,693,485 of NC_083591.1, read as the reverse complement.
TTGACTGTCACACTCACTTCTTCATTTTGCACCAAAACCCAGCAGCCTTCATTATGTTTTCTTTTTTAATCTGAAAAGTGCTCTCTTATGGAATGTAATATGCTGCTCAGATCTCAGATGCAAAGTTTTTTTTTTTCTGTAACATTTAATTTTGTGCTGGGGAAAAAAAAAAAACATCCCATGAACAACTGGAACTCTAAAAATGTTTTTGTACTGATTTTATAATGTAGACATCCATCCATCCATCCATTATCTGTAGCCGCTTATCCTGTTCTACAGGGTCGCAGGCAAGCTGGAGCCTATCCCAGCTGACTATGGGCGAGAGGCGGGGTACACCCTGGACAAGTCGCCAGGTCATAAATCTACATAAAATTTGTATGGAAAAAATAGGGTTCCTAAGACTTTTGCACAGTACTGTATATAAATACGAGCAGCTCGGTGGTGTAGTGGTTAGCACTGTTGCCTCACAGCAAGAAGGTCCTGGGTTCGAGCCCCGTGGCCGGCGAGGGCCTTTCTGTGTGGAGTTTGCATGTTCTCCCCGTGTCCACGTGGGTTCCCTCCGGGTGCTCCGGTTTCCCCCACAGTCCAAAGACATGCAGGTTAGGTTAACTGGTGACTCTAAATTGACCGTAGGTGTGAATGTGAGTGTGAATGGTTGTCTGTGTCTGTGTGTCAGCCCTGTGATGACCTGGCGACTTGTCCAGTGTGTACCCCGCCTTTCGCCCGTAGTCAGCTGGGATAGGCTCCAGCTTGCCTGCGACCCTGTACAGGATAAGCAGCTACAGATAATGGATGGATGTATATAAATGTATAAAAATCCCATTACTACTAAACCAAATAGTGCATTTAAAAAAAAACCACACACACACTAACAAATGTATGAACAAATACTGTATATAGATTGATACATGTAGTATTAGTGCACTACTCTTCTAATACCTGTAACAAGTCACTTAAATATAAGACAAGTACTTCCATTTGTGCGTGAGCAATTTTAGTACATCATGATAACATTGTTTCTGTGACTGAATCGGTTTCCTCTTCACCATTATTCAGAATCCAGCCATTTTGTACTATCCAAATTTCCAGTGAGCAAATTATTGTATATTGCCCTGTATAGTAAATCAACTGCACAACCGTTGCACGCTACTTCTGCATTTCTACAACAACCACAATGAGTTTGTGCTTTCTTTCAGTACAAAATGAACTTGTCAGGATGAACACTGGAGACCACGAAAGCCAAATGGTTCCTGTTCGTGCTCTATTTAATCCTGAAAATGGTTTTTTACACTTCTATGTTTTTGTGGTTTCAGGTTGCTAGGCAATTTGTAATGTTGGAATTATTTATTTAACAGCAGACCACAAGGTCTTTCCGGTGCACATACAGTACCAGTAATTCGGTATGAGCCTCTCTTACTGCTGCTTTAAATACGTAGTGGATGAGTAAGTGAGGTAGCAATCTCAGAAATGAACAATCACAAAACAACCTCTGTCTGATACACAGGAGAAGTGGCACGGTGTGCTGCGCTGGTCTTGAACAATGGCTTTTGACTCTTGAGTGAGACAGGAGTCTGCTTCCTTACTTGACACGTTACCTAATGCTGTTTTACAATCTCATTACACAGTGGTATTTTTAAGCTGTTTTGAATCGGAAAACAAGGAAGGAAGGACAGATGGACGGAAGAGGACACTTGGCCTGCTCTTCTTTTCATGTCACGGTCTGATGGGGGGGGGGGGGAGCATCGAGTCCTTTAAGTTTCTTCTCAACTGGTTGGATTGGATGATGTTAAAGACCTTGATAGGGTCTTATCCAAAAACTCTTGTATTGTATGGTGTGGCACGGTGGTGAAATGTTGCCTCACAGCAAGAAGGTTCTGGGTTCGAGTCCAGCGGCAGACGAGGGCCTTTCTGTGTGGAGTTTGCATGTTCTCCCCGTGTCTGTGTGGGTTTCCTCCACAGTCCAAAGACATGCAGGTTAGGTCAACATTGAGCGAGGCACCTAACCCCCAACTGCTCCCTGGGTGCTGTAGCACGTCTGCCCACTGCTCTGGGTATGTGTGTGCGCGCTCATTGCTCACGCGTGTGTGTTCACTGCTTCAGATGGGGTTAAATGCAGAGAGGAATTTCACTGTATTTATCACACATACACTTAAGCAAAGTTCTTCTTAACGCGTGTATGTGTATTTTGAACTAAAGCACAATTTCATTGACCTTTATAGCTTCTGGTGAAAGGTGAAAGATTGCATCCGTTCTTAAATGTTTCCTTATTTCTCTCAGACGTTCTTGCCTCACCAGGGTCACGCAAGGAAAAAATAGATTAAGAACCCATTCTCTCTCTCTCTCTCTCTCTCTCTCTCTCTTATACACACCTCAAGCAGAAGATCGCTTTCCAGAACGCTCTTGCCTAGACTATGTTTCTTGGGCTCCGGGCTGCAGGATGCATGGCTCTGCTTTTTGCTTGATTTCTCCTGAATAGCTGAGAGAGAGAGAGAGAGAGAGAGAGAGAGAGAGAGAGAGAGAGAGAGAGAGATGGGTTCCATGCATGCATCCAAAACAAACTTTTTTTTTAAATGAAGCATAAGAGAGAGGTTGGTTATTTGTGAACCTCAGCAAATTTGAAAGGAAATAGCTTTAAAAATGCTATAAATTAAATCTTCTTCCCAGACACCATGTGCATACACTCCTGAGCATGACAAGCTCACATATACACTCTCTAATAGTGCACATCATATCCCCTTTCACACAGCTCACATGTGAAAACATGATGCCAACTTTAAACTGAATCGACTGACTGACTTGCACTTGAGTTTGAGATTTGGGGTGTGGATGGATGGATGGATGGAAGTCACAGCTGCAGGTTGACCACTATCCTGAGCATCTCTCATGCCAAAAACAAAACAAACAAAAAAAAAACACCCCTGACACACACAACACAAAATCAGACATTTATCCCCACCCTGACCCTCCTCCTGACCACACGGGAACCCAGTGCCCGAGTTCATGCCCTGCTGTCGTGCCGGCTTTTGCCATCTTTTTCGCCACCACTTTTACGTCTCAGATATTCTGATGGTTTTCTCAGAGCTGACCGCAGCACTTTCCGTGACCGGTCGACTGAGACGGGGAAAAATAACTCCAAATGTGCGTGCCTTTGTTGAATATGGCGAGTCAAGTGGCATGTGTTTGCTCTGCAGATCAAAAACGGCTAAATTCCTAAATACTGACTCCTCCGTGAGGAGCCGTGTTAAAATGTGGGCTTTGCTTGGAATGCTCCTTTTAATTTAAAACATTTTTGTGGGTAATTCAAAGGTTAAATGCAAGGGTTCACGAGTTATCCCTATGCTTTATTTGCTTTGAAATTAATCAGAGGACGAGTGTGTGATTATTTTCGGATTTATGCATTTGAGTGTCGAATCTTGACATAAGGTAAGCATATTGTGTCATTGAAACAATTTATTACGGAATTAATTTCAGCGTGAAAGCAGAGAGCTAAAGCTCTGTAAGAAACATGCATCTTAGATAATGAATCACATATGCTTGGAGTAATTTTTTTTTTTCAAAAACTAAAAGTTTGAAAACTAAAAGCTGATCCCCACCTTTTCATGTTTCAAGGCGTGCTCGGTAACATTTTGCAAGTTAACATCGCCACTGCGATTTAAACCTGTAAATTCCAGAAGCTCATCACTAAATGAGACAATTTGTTCTCAAAGACCTTTTTATACCTTTCAGGTATAAAAGTTATAGCTGTTATGGTTAGTATAACTATAATGATAAATGAGTCCTTGTTTGTAACCCAAATCATCAAAATGCATTTTCTCATATTTAGCCTCTGTGCTGCAACAAATATGCTGCTCTGACTTTCAAAGCCAGTGGAAATCTTTTCGTGGACGCCCTAGCCCTCAGCGTGTAATGCCCAACATGTGAGTCAAATATTCACTTCCTCTTTCTTAATAACGGTCAAGATGTACGTCATAGTCCTTCTCACGCAGGTACCACATGTAATCTATATTTAAGAAATAAATTCTATAACAATAAAAAAGAAAAAAAAACCCTGCATGAATGACAATTTACAAATGGAAACACAGTGTTTCTTCTGACTTATTATTCAACCATTAAAAGCCATTTAATGAGCCATTTTAATAAGGAATATATATATATATATATATATATATATATATATATATATATATATATATATATATATATATATATATATGAGTGATTCCACGCTTATGGGTACTGAAATGGGGACATGAACTTATTTTTAAAAATTCACCTAAAACCATTTCTTTTTTTACCATCAGGTCACAAAACATGTAATCTTTAATGAATGATATGTTAAAAGATAACTTTAATTTTCTGAGATGTAATAAAAACATATTTATATGCCAAAGTCAAGCCTATGAGTTCCAAAATGATGTCTGTTACATTACTTCTGTTACGATTGTCCATCTCGCGTCTGTTACAAATTAATTACAATCTAGCTATATACCATGTTAATCTTATTGAAAGAATGTTTATTAATTATATTTGCTAAAACATCACCTTCCTATGTTTCAAAAAGTAATTCTACATTGTTAAAATTGAGAATATATATGTCCACAACACTTCTGTTACGTTCTGACTTTGGCATATAAATATGTTTTTATTACATCTCAGAAAATTAAAGTTATCTTTTAACATATCATTCATTAAAGATTACATGTTTTGTGACCTGATGGTAAAAAAAGAAATGGTTTTAGGTGAATTTTTAAAAATAAGTTCATGTCCCCATTTCAGTACCCATAAGCGTGGAATCACTCATATATATATATATATATATATATATATATATATATATATATATATATATACACACACACACACACACACAACTCTTAAAGCATCTATTCATTACATCTGGCACTTTCATATCCTACTTCCTTCCTTCATTAGTCACGCTACAGGATACTGAAGACTTCCAGCACATCATATAAACTTGAGAGCGACTAGATGAAAGGAATTTGATTATTCAGCATCTTCAGATTATTCATAAGGAAAACTTGAAATATTTAACCGTTATTCCATGAAATCGAGTCGTACATGATCTGATAGCTGGTTATAAGCCATGCATGGCGAGACTGAGTGGAATAACTGTTTTATTCTATCCACATTCGCTGGATTTTGAAAAAAAAAAAACAGCTTTTTTTTTTTTGCAAATTCGATAAATAAAAACTTCATACAAAACTTCCGACAATCATTTCCGCTTCTTAAAAACCTGCATGAATTGACTTTAGTGTTGTTGTTTTTTGTAGAAAAGTGTTGTTTTGCTGTTATGCCAAGGTATAGAATAGCTTTAGGCATTTATTTAATTCTTCCTTCGACGTTTCAGTGATGTAATTTTCAAACTTTTGAGCTCTTGAACCAGTCTAAAAAAATTCAACAAATTTTAATGCTTAAAAGATGAAGAATGTAAATAAACTGGCGAAATGACAGGAGCAATTGGTGAAAAATGCTATAATAATAATAATAATAATAATAATAATAATAATTCTTGAAAAAATAAAATAAAAAAAGATACATTCTTACCATCAAATACTTTAATTCCATATTTTATTGTTTTTTTTTGGTATTTTTTGGGTTTCGTTTTCAAGTTTTTATTTCGTCCTCGGTTGGTTCAGCAACACTCTCCGCCATTTTGTTTTTCTCTACTCACAGTAGGTATATGAGCCGATATCCTAGTAGTAGAGTAGCCAATCGGAGCATGCGATTGCTCATATTCAAACGAATTTTACTCGCCCCTCCTTTGGGCAGTATTTCTTCCCCTCAAACTCGAGTTCTCCATCAGAGGCCTGGGAGTCTGAGGGCTCTGTGCAGCATCTTAGCTGTTCCTAAGACGGCGCTTTTCTGGACAGAGATCTCAGATGTTGTTCCTGGGATCTGTTGGAGCCACTCTTCCATTTTGGGGGTCACTGCATCGAGGGCTCCGATCACCACAGGGACCACTGTTGTCTTCATCTCCCACATTTTTTTTCTAGCTCTTCTTTCAGCCCTTGATACTTCTTGAGCTTCTCAAGTTCCTTTTTCCTGATGGTATTGTCACTTGGTCTTGCCACATCTATCACCACAGCCTTGTTCTCTCATTTGTCACTACCACGTCTGGTTGGTTAACCATTACTCATACATACATACATACAGTATATCATTGGTATGGTCATATACCATACCAATATACATACACACTGGACCACCATATAGGGTGGCACGGTGGTGTAGTGGTTAGCACTGTTGCCTTACAGCAAGAAGGTTCTGGGTTTGAGCCCAGTGGTCAATGGAGGCCTTTCTGTATGGAGTTTGCATGTTCTCCAAATGTCTGCGTGGGTTTCCTCTGGTTTCCTCCACAGTTCAAAGACATGCAGTTAGGTGGCCTTGGGCTGAAGTGCCCTCGAGCAAGGTACCTAACCCCTGACTGCTCCCTGGGCGCTGTAGTATGGCTGCCCAATGCTCTGGGTGTGTGTTCACTGCTTCAGATGGGTTAAATGCAGAGGATGAATCTCACTGTGTTTGAAGTGTGCATGTGAAAAATAAAAGGTTTCTTCTTCTTGATATTTAGGGGAGTGCATGCAAACATTTTTGATCAGATGTTCGAGGCATGTGAGAGTTGGCAGAGGAATGTATGCAGAGCTGGAGTGTGTGTGTGATTTCATGTGATTCATGTTAAATCTGACTGCATGCCATCAGGACAAGGAAAAAAAACAGGAAAGAAATAGAAGGATGGTATACATACAAAATGAGTGGCTGGGAAACACGTGCGTGTGTGTGCTGGGGAGGGGTGAGTGAGGGATTCCCAAATCTGTCTTCAAATAATCCCTGTTGCGTGCAGAGACTCTGTGACTCAGCGTGCGAGTGTGGCATTTTGCCTTCCATACCTCCCTCTTGTATAGCAGGGACTCTGTGTGTGTGTATAATAATTAAAATTTATTTATATTATAAAAGGAACAACCTTTACAGGGCACTCTACAAAGTCTGAACTTAAAACCTCTCTCAGTAGTACTGTGTTTAGTCTTCAATCTGTCGCTTTCACTTACTGACCCCTCGCAACAACACACATTCGCACACCATTTTTCCTCCCTCTAACATGAAACACAATGAGAGTTGTGTTTTTTCCTTTTTTGAAATTCTCTAAAGACACATGCCTCTCTGTTGATTCATGACAAAACCACTGCCAAAATGTCCAGGTGGTCTCTGTAAGGCAGGTGGATAAACTACGTTTCACAAAACCATTGTTCGCCTTGGAAGAAGAATTCCTCGCTGCATTTCACCGCTGACTTGTTTTGATAAGGCGATGGAAATAAAAACCAGGCCCGCTTCTGAGTGCGATGTACAATTTATGAGCAGATGTGCGTTTGTGCCCCAGCTAGCTTACCGGTATGTAGAGAGGAACTTGGTGACTGTTGCCAAACGCTGTGCTCACCCAAACCTCCAATTTGAACATTTTCTCACCGCATACCATTTCTAAATAACTTGTTTAACGTCAGAGTTAGTCTGTCTGTTGTGGACTGAAAGAGAAATTTTCATTCTCATCACAGGATTTAATATGTACAGTGGTGTAGATGACTGCCACTGGGATCTGACTGTAGACCATCATGTTAGATTCATCAAACCTGTATTTGGCATTCAGTGGTCAAATCTGAACTAGCTGCACAGGAAAAATACACTAACTATGGTGTTGGGTTTTTGGGTTTGGTTTACTACTGTGTAATTTCAGCAGTCTTGAACAGATCTTGTTGCACTTTATGAGATACTTACAGGAAAATCTTGCCTGAATTGTATAACACACTTTATGATAACCTGCAATGAAAATAAGGACTACGTTCTGCTTACATCATCAGTCATCACGATCTGGACTTGTCCAGAAAACAGGTTTCCTTAAATCAAGACATTCAAGTGAGTGATGGCGAGTTTGGCGTTATCCTATCCCATCCTCCTAATCGTGGCTTTTAGATGAGCGTTATAGCAGCGGCCACATACTGATAATAATTAATCAAAAGTTTCGCACTATGCGTCCTGAAGACCAGCAATCTAAAAATCCAAACTTGGCCAGACACAAATTGACTCTAGATAGCATTCATGGAATAAACATTGGTTCCTGTACCTGTGTTAAAGAGAGACTTCACACTTTCCCTGCGTTTACTGTAGCTAGCAAGCTAATTCGTCAAGCAATGTTACAAGCTGCTTACATTTAAGCAACTCATAAAACACATTATATTATATGGACACGAGTGTTTTACTGGGAAATACGCCACTCGTACTTTTCATATGAGCTCCATTCGGGACATGGAGAACCAAAACCGTAACAAATCTCTATATGTCACTTGTGAGGAAATCGATGAATTGTTTTGATAAATTTGGGTACGTTTTGTTTGTGAATGTGTCGATATAATAAAAAGAAAAATCACACGTTGGCTTGAAGATAATCATCTCGTGTTGAAAAACTCACATTTTTCATATGAAATACATCGTGGATCTGAGTGACATTTAAATAATATTGGCTGGCGCTTTTTTTTCGTGGTATATCAGATATATTCCATTCAGCTAGCATGATCTTGAACGAGTCAAAGACAAGTAGCTGAATGGAATATATCTGATATACCACGAAAAAAATCCAGCCATCTCATCTCATCTCATTATCTCTAGCCGCTTTATCCTTCTACAGGGTCGCAGGCAAGCTGGAGCCTATCCCAGCTGACTACGGGCGAAAGGCGGGGTACACCCTGGACAAGTCGCCAGGTCATCACAGGGCTGACACATAGACACAGACAACCATTCACACTCACATTCACACCTACGGTCAATTTAGAGTCACCAGTTAACCTAACCTGCATGTCTTTGGACTGTGGGGGAAACCGGAGCACCCGGAGGAAACCCACGCGGACACGGGGAGAACATGCAAACTCTGCACAGAAAGGCCCTCGCCGGCCACGGGGCTCGAACCCAGACCTTCTTGCTGTGAGGCGACAATGCTAACCACTACACCACCGTGCCGCCCTATCATTATTATTATTATTATTATACAGACGCATTCCTTTTGGGTGTTCAACACATCTTTCTCTTTCAAAATTCTCTCTAAATCTTCCGTATTTAATGAAGCAAAGCTGGTGGCCATGTTTGTTTACAAATTGTCACATTCGCCCACTCGCGTGGAAGTTTTACGTCTCCGACGTGACGTCATATTGTCTTGACCAGTGTTGTAGTCAAGTCACTAAACCTTGAGTCCGAGTCCAGTCTCGAGCCCCCAGTGTTCAAGTCTGAGTTAAGTCAAAGCCATTAAAGAAAATTTCGAGTCGAGTCCACTATTGATCTGAGTCAAGTCCAAGTCTCCAACCGCACCATTTGACAGTGGCTGTTTCAGCACCGTTAACATTAGTTTGTTCCTGAACGTGACATATGAACAGGTGAATGTGCTTCTCTTTGTCAGGGAGTGTGAAGTATTCTGTCGGAGATGGTTGGGAGACGGATGTGAGTGCAGAAGACGTGTTTATTAATACAAGTGAAGACGGTAAACAATCCAGAACGGCAGGCAAAATCGTAAAACAGGCAATAGGTCGAGCGAGGCACAAACAGGCTCAGCAGACTCAGCAGAATCAAAGACGAGAAACAGGAAATCAAGAAACCAAACAAGGAAATAAGGTTCGGTAATGTATCAGCAAAGCAACTCAATAATTCACAAAGTAAGTGTGTTTTCAGAGTTTTTATATAGGCGCACTGATTGCACCTTAATCCTGCGCAGTTGCGAGTCTTTTACAGTGTGAGAGTCCGCTTGGCACACGCGCGCTGTCCGGAGCACACCTGAGAGTCTATCTGATGCACGCACCAAGGCGTGATACTCTTGCACGAAATTAGAACAAAAATGAATGTAGATATAAATATCTTATGCCAAATTATTATGGCATGCTACAAAAAATAAAGAAATAATCCGAGTCCTCATCTCCAATTTACGAGTCCGAATGCAGTAAATGCACGAGTCCGAGTCATCAATGCTCAAGTCACGAGTTGGACTCAAGTCCGAGTCCTGGACTCGAGTACTACAAGCCTGGGTCTTGACAACCATGCAATATCGTAAACCATATTCAACACTCATTCTTCTTTGGGTAGAGTGACATAATACACGTAGGATAAGCGATATACTAACAATATTGCATGCTATCAAACCTAATGAACGAAACCTGCTAGAAGGGAATAGAACACGTTTTTATTCCATCGAGAAAATGTCCTGTATGTATAATAATTCCTGATATTTCACTCTGATGACATCACTCCCAGTGATTTGCTGCTGACTGGACGTGCGTTGTCAAAATAACGAACTGGTTCGAAATTAAAATTCTTTTGATTAACTTGCATTTTTTTGTGTGTGTGGATGTGTCCATATAATATACAACCCCAATTCCAAAAAAGTTTGGACAAAGTACAAATTATAAATAAAAACGGAATGCAATGATGTTGAAGTTTCAAAATTCCATATTTTATTCAGAATAGAACATAGATGACATATCAAATGTTTAAACTGAGAAAATGTATCATTTAAAGAGATAAATTAGGTGATTTTAAATTTCATGACACCACCACATCTCAAAAAAGTTGGGACAAGGCCATGTTTACCACTGTGAGACATCCCCTTTTCTCTTTACAACAGTCTGTAAACGTCTGGGGACTGAGGAGACAAGTTGCTCAAGTTTAGGGATAGGAATGTTAACCCATTCTTGTCTAATGTAGGATTCTAGTTGCTCAACTGTCTTAGGTCTTTTTTGTCGTATCTTCCATTTTATGATGCGCCAAATGTTTTCTATGGGTGAAAGATCTGGACTGCAGGCTGGCCAGTTCAGTACCCGGACCCTTCTTCTACGCAGCCATGATGCTGTAATTGATGCAGTATGTGGTTTGGCATTGTCATGTTGGAAAATGCAAGGTCTTCCCTGAAAGAGATGTCATCTGGATGGGAGCATATGTTGCGCTAAAGCCTGGATATACCTTTCAGCATTGATGGTGTCTTTCCAGATGTGTAAGCTGCCCATGCCACACGCACTAATGCAACCCCATACCATCAGAGATGCAGGCTTCTGAACTGAGCACTGATAACAACTTGGGTCGTCCTTCTCCTCTTTAGTCCGAATGACACGGCGTCCCTGATTTCCATAAAGAACTTCAAATTTTGATTCGTCTGACCACAGAACAGTTTTCCACTTTGCCACAGTCCATTTTAAATGAGCCTTGGCCCAGAAAAGACGTCTGCGCTTCTGGATCATGTTTAGATACGGCTTCTTCTTTGAACTATAGAGTTTTAGCTGGCAACGGCGGATGGCACGGTGAATTGTGTTTACAGATAATGTTCTCTGGAAATATTCCTGAGCCCATTTTGTGATTTCCAATACAGAAGCATGCCTGTATGTGATGCAGTGCCGTCTAAGGGCCCGAAGATCACGGGCACCCAGTATGGTTTTCCGGCCTTGACCCTTACGCACAGAGATTCTTCCAGATTCTCTGAATCTTTTGATGATATTATGCACTGTCGATGATGATATGTTCAAACTCTTTGCAATTTTACACTGTTGAACTCCTTTCTGATATTGCTCCACTATTTGTCGGCGCAGAATTAGTGGGATCGGTGATCCTCTTCCCATCTTTACTTCTGAGAGCCGCTGCCACTCCAAGATGCTCTTTTTATACCCAGTCATGTTAATGACCTAATGAGTTGCAATTTGGTCCTCCAGCTGTTCCTTTTTTGTACCTTTAACTTTTCCAGCCTCTTATTGCCCCTGTCCCAACTTTTTTGAGATGTGTTGCTGTCATGAAATTTCAAATGAGCCAATATTTGGCATAAAATTTCAAAATGTCTCACTTTCGACATTTGATATGTTGCCTATGTTCTATTGTGAATACAATATCAGTTTTTGAGATTTGTAAATTATTGCATTCCGTTTTTGTTTACAATTTGTACTTTGTCCCAACTTTTTTGGAATCGGGGATGTAAATAACATTACATGGTGGTGCGAAAATATGAAGTTTATCTTCTCATGTTGAAAAATATATGACTTGTTCGTTTCACTCACTTATGATGGATATATTCACCAGTCGAAGATAAACTTAATATCTTCACATAACCGTGTAATATCCTCTATTTATAAATATTCAGTCCATCACACTATGTTCTCACATTAAAACATTTATATCATCGCTATGGCAGATGTTAGTCAACAGAAAGTAAAAAAGTTTGGTAGTTGAGCATGTCATGAGAGCTAAATGTAATGCCTGAGGTAAAGTTATTTTGGCATGGTAGCTACATTCAGCTTCCACATTATCAGCATGTCGCGGTTTCTCAGATTGAATTTGACAGGGGGGAAAAACATTTCCGAAAATACCTCAGTGTCCTTGTAGCTAGTTACAGCCATGATGACAGTTTTACATGCATTTTTTTTTCCCAAACTTGGGATCTCTCCAGGGGCGGCACGGTGGTGTAGTGGTTAGCGCTGTCACCTCACAGCAAGAAGGTCCGGGTTCGAGCCCCGTGGCCGGCGAGGGCCTTTCTGTGCAGAGTTTGCATGTTCTCCCCGTGTCCGCGTGGGTTTCCTCCGGGTGCTCCGGTTTCCCCCACAGTCCAAAGACATGCAGGTTAGGTTAACTGGTGACTCTAAATTGAGCGTAGGTGTGAATGTGAGTGTGAATGGTTGTCTGTGTCTATGTGTCAGCCCTGTGATGACCTGGCGACTTGTCCAGGGTGTACCCCGCCTTTCGCCCGTAGTCAGCTGGGATAGGCTCCAGCTTGCCTGTGACCCTGTAGAAGGATAAAGCGGCTAGAGATAATGAGATGAGATGAAATTAATTTGAATTTTTGCGCTTCAGTATTTGCTTGGTCAGTTCTTTCAGTTGGATTAAGGCTACTAGGACAATATCAGAAATTTTGAGACGAATCAACAGGAGACCAGTGAACTCCCAGAAAACATTAGTTTTATTTATTTATTTTCACAATACTCTCGGTGGAATAAACGTCCCCCTTTTCTAAAATTACAACATCTCCTTATTTTAATCCCGTTGTCTAAACAAACATATGACATCATTATTATGATTTATGAATTTCCTCCGTGTAGCACCGTAATGGCTTGCATTCCTGGCCTGGTCTTAATCATGCAAACTTTCCCCAGCCAGTGTATAAGCTACAACACCAGTCATGAGCTCGTTCTCTATAGCAGACTAATATCTGCTGATCCCCTCACACATGGCTGAGTACAGGACGCTTTAATCGCGGCTGACTGATCAGCTTTACACCCAGGGTAGCTACGCCTTTTTTCTTTACAACGCACAATGGGATTGTAATAGGCTGGAATTTAATGTGAGTATTTTTATGCACTGACAGAACACGAGCGTGTGAGAGAGATACAGTAGGTGGAGGAGTGGAAGGAGTATTCGTCTGCAAGCTCATTTGTGCACGGCTGGTCTTGTGTGCCCTGATGGACAGATCATTTTCATAAGTGGCTCTCTGAGGTCAGGGCCCAGTCTGCAACAGTCACGCAAACCCTTGTTTTTTTTTCCACTCCTATTGCACGCGAGGCCTCTTAAAGGGCCAGCATGCCTGTTTTAGCGCCAGACGACCACACTGCCACAGGCGATGAGGTTCTTCCCGTCTGAAGGTACAACATATCAGGTTTAGTGCATTGAATTCTTGCTTGGTTTTGGTTAAAGAAGGAAATGGGGGGGTTGTTTAAAAAAAAAAAAAAAACACCCCGTGCAATGCTGAAGACATGAAGCAGAGATCAGCCTGAGGAAAAGCCTTCTGTTTGGCCTCTGTGATCTGATTAAAAAAAAAAGAAAAAAAAAAGGTGGTGGTTTTATTTCCAATTAGGTGTGCAGGAACATACAAAACACAAGTATGTGTGCACACTAAAGACAAATAAAGGACAAATAAATGGCGTGGTCTTACCAGCATCAAACACAGACTAAACAGTGGTTTGTCTTCCAAAGCAAAATTTGTCTTTCAAAGGCAAACCACTTCAAAAAGACAAACCAAACCTCCAAAGTGTCATCAACTTTGAGGCGTTTTACCCAATTTTACATGTCTGGCTCTACTAGTACTCTCAGTATTAATGCATTAATTCTAATTACCTTGGAATCTGGGCGGCACGGTGGTGTAGTGGTTAGCGCTGTCGCCTCACAGCAAGAAGGTCCGGGTTCGAGCCCCGTGGCCGTCGAGGGCCTTTCTGTGCGGAGTTTGCATGTTCTCCCCGTGTCCGCGTGGGTTTCCTCCGGGTGCTCCGGTTTCCCCCACAGTCCAAAGACATGCAGGTTAGGTTAACTGGTGGCTCTAAATTGACCGTAGGTGTGAATGTGAGTGTGAATGGTTGTCTGTGTCTATGTGTCAGCCCTGTGATGACCTGGTGACTTGTCCAGGGTGTACCCCGCCTTTCACCCGTAGTCAGCTGGGATAGGCTCCAGCTCGCCTGCGACCCTGTAGAACAGGATAAAGCGGCTAGAGATAATGAGATGAGATGAGACCTTGGAATCTTTTGCTCTGATCAGGGAACGAGACTGAAACAAGTAGAAACGTAAACACTCAAATTTGCTCCAGAATGAAAACATTACTTTAACGCTATTTTAACATTGCTTAATGTTATTTTTCTGTTCCAGTGACATTTTTAGAAAGTATAAACCTAAACATTTTCCCAACAGGCCTAAATTCCTGTCCATTATTTGTCACTTCCTGTCACACCTTGCTATATGATGTTAGACATTTGCGATACAAAAATTCATGTTCGTCCTATGATTCTGCAACAACAAATCATACTGTGAAGCAGAAGAATGCTCTGAAAATGTAATATATTTATTACACACACACACACACACACACACACACACACACACACACACACACACACACGTCTTACTGGGAAATACACCACTCGTATTTTTCATATGAACTACATCCTGGACATTGAGGAACGTATTTTTCAAAATCTTCATTTCATCAGGATATTGATAAATTGTTTTGCATACCTTTTGTTTGAGTAACTTGTAGGGTTTTTTGTGGATGTGTCAAATGGATCTTCGCTGTGCTCACTCGTGAAATATGTTCACCACTCAAAGATAAACTTCATATCTTCGTGCCACCATGTAATATCCTCTCGCTTGCTCATATCTCACTGAATATGAGCAATCACATGCTCTGATTGGCTACTCTACTACTAGGCTATCAGCTCATATACCGTGAGTAAAACAAAATGGTGGAGCATGTTGCTGAGCCAACCCAAGGACGAAATAAAAACTCTACATGAAAACACCAACCCCAAATACATAATAAATAAATAAAGCAACAAAATATGGAATAAAAGTATATTTTTTTATTTTTCAAGAATTATTATTATTGCATTTTTCACAAATTGCTCCTGTCATTTCGCCGGTTTGTTTACATTCTAAGCGGAAATGATTTTGTCGGACGTTTTGTATAAAGTTTTTATTTATTGAATTTCCAAAAAAAAAAAAAATGCTCCATTTCTCAAAATCCAGTGAATGTGGATAGAATAAAACAGTTATTCCACTCAATCTCATTGTTCATGGCTAATAACCAACTCGGTGCTACGCGCCTCGTCGGCTATCAGCTCATGACAACTCGATTTCGTGGAATAACTTAAATATATGTAAAATCTTACACGCACACAGTACTGTGTAAAAGTCTCAGGCACAGGTAAAGAAATCCTGTCGACCAAAAACGGCTTAAAAAAAAATACAATTAAATGTTAACATTAAAAAAATAATAAAATACTATAAACAGTAATCAGTAAGCCATAATAAATGAAACAAAGTCAATATTTGGTGTGAGACGACCCTTTACTTAAAAAAAAAATAAATAAAATAGTCGTCTCAGGTCCAGTGAGTTTTATGCAGTTTTATGTGGAAATGAGCTGGAGGTTTTCCTGAGCATCTTACAGAACCAGCCCCAGTTCTTCTGGACACTTTGACTGTCACACTCACGTCTTCATTTTACACCAAAACCCAGCAACCTTCATTATGCTTTCTTTTTTAATCTGAAAAGTGCTCTCTTATGAAATATGCTGCTCAGACATATTACAAACATTTTTTTCCTGTAACATCAAATTTTGTGCTGGGGAAAAAAAAAATCCCTGAATGTTTGGAACTTTAAAATGTTTTTGTAATGTTTTGACTCAATAATGTCGAAGTCATAAAATAGAAATCTATAACAAAAAGTTTGAATGAAAAAAAAACATGGTGCCTAAGACTGTTACACGGTACTGTATACACACACACGCTTCTGATTAAATGCAGTGTTGGGTTTTATTTATATCCTAATAAGCTATCATAGGGTGGCGCAATATGGCAAAAATATGTTGTTTTTTTTCCCAGGAAGGATCACAATCACGATTCTTTTTCATGTTGATTTTTAGGACTAGTTTGCCAGTTATTGAAACTTCTCATTATCTCTAGCCGCTTTATCCTGTTCTACAGGGTCGCAGGCAAGCTGGAGCCTATCCCAGCTGACTACGGGCGAAAGGCGGGGTACACCCTGGACAAGTCGCCAGGTCATCACAGGGCTGACACATAGACACAGACAACCATTCACACTCACATTCACACCTACACTCAATTTAGAGTCACCAGTTAACCTAACCTGCATGTCTTTGGACTGTGGGGGAAACTGGAGCACCCGGAGGAAACCCACGCGGACACGGGGAGAACATGCAAACTCCGCACAGAAAGGCCCTCGCCGGCCACAGGGCTCGAACCCGGACCTTCTTGCTGTGAGGCGACAGCGCTAACCACTACACCACCGTGCCGCCCCAGTTATTGAAACTAATTTCCCTATTTAAAATAAATAAATAAATTAAAATATATATATATATCCTTACAAGGTAGGAAAAACTAAAAGAAAAAAAGAATAACAGACCATTGCCAAAGTGTGCAACTCAGCAAAACCTGTCTATTCACCTTCCGTTTATTGAGGTAGCATATATATAGTATATAGCATTCTAATAAACATGAAAAGCAGAATAAACCCCTCATTTTCCAAGGGTTTTATTTTGTTTGTTTTTAAATGGGAATCATATCCTTGGCCAGGTAACATGTCACTGCATCAGTTACCTCTTTCCAGCGCTTACTTTTCCTGTCAGACAGACTGGCTTTCTCAAACGCCTTCGCTCGA
Organism: Neoarius graeffei; assembly: GCF_027579695.1. Taxonomy (NCBI): domain Eukaryota; kingdom Metazoa; phylum Chordata; class Actinopteri; order Siluriformes; family Ariidae; genus Neoarius; species Neoarius graeffei. The sequence goes on along the minus strand of NC_083591.1, from coordinate 52,676,306 downwards.
GTTGTTTGTTTTGGCCTTGTACCATAGCCTCTGGCTGTGTGGCTGAAGTGGATGCACTCATGATAGATCCTCTCACTGTTTAACCGTCAGCTCACTCTTTTGGGGACTTTCTTTGGAGGTGGTTCCAAAGATTTGTCATGTTACCATCAACGTGCGAACCTCATCACTGTAACTTTTGCGAGTCACTGTGGTTTGCGCAGTGTCAATTTTGGAGAATCCAAACCGCTTCCATATGACTGATGTTGAATAATTTTTAGGGACTCCTCTGTGTTGTCAAATAGCAAATGTGTAACAGGGAAGTATGGATCTTCATCCACTAGTTCTTGTTGGAGGGAATGTGGTGAGAGTGATTCGAACTTCCTTCATACCTTTTGGTCGTGTGTAAAGCTGAGGAAATACTGGGATGATATATTTTCTGCACTGGTTGATATTTTTCGTACAGATATCCCTAAAGAGCCCCTGTATGTGTTGTTAGGAGCGGTCCCTCAGGGCTTTGAATGTCGAGATGATATATACCTCTTACAAATCCTCCTAGCAGCAGCTGTTAAAGGGGTCACTGTAAATTGGCTGAAACCCACTGTTCCAACATTTCAATCATGGAAAGATAGAGTATGGGAAATATATAGGATGGAGGAGATAACTCACAACCTAAGGCTTCAGAAAGAGAAGCTCGTGAAGAGATGGACTCCTGTATTGCTTATGATGTTTTGAGAAGAGCAAAGCTCCCCCCCGTTTTGTTGTTTGGATTAGGTTTTGGTTTTATGGTCTACGCGTTTGTCTACTGTCTCTTTAGTATTTATATGGTTGCTGACTGTCTGTAATTTCTGTTTTTGATTAATAAAAAATAAGTAAAAAAAAAATAGCAAATGTGAGGACACGTCATGCTGCATTGCATCGTTGCCAGGACAGGGAGAAATCCAAAGTACTACCTATTGGTCACAATTTGTTATATTGGCATGCCAAAACAACTTTGGATGCACAACGTATGAGTCATAGAACTGCAACTGACGGAATGTGCACCGGAGCATGATCTCTGTAAAAACAGATCAAAGAGCATTTTAATCGTTCACAATCTAATATCTTCATATTGCACACCTTTAGGCTATCACAGTATTAACTGTAACTTTTATTCCATGCTAATCGGTTTTCTCTGGAACAGTAATGTTAAGTAAATAAATAAATATATATACACACACACACACAGTTGTGGTCAGAAGTTTACATACAGTAACATGAATCTCATCTCATCTCATTATCTCTAGCCGCTTTATCCTGTTCTACAGGGTCGCAGGCAAGCTGGAGCCTATCCCAGCTGACTACGGGCGAAAGGCGGGGTACACCCTGGACAAGTCGCCAGGTCATCACAGGGCTGACACAGACACAGACAACCATTCACACTCACATTCACACCTACGGTCAATTTAGAGTCACCAGTTAACCTAACCTGCATGTCTTTGGACTGTGGGGGAAACCGGAGCACCCGGAGGAAACCCACGCGGACACGGGGAAAACATGCAAACTACGCACAGAAAGGCCCTCGCCGGCCACGGGGCTCGAACCCGGACCTTCTTGCTGTGAGGCGACAGCGCTAACCACTACACCACCGTGCCGCCCAGTGACATGAATGTCATGGCAATATTTGAGCTTTCAGTAATTTCTTTGAACTGTTCTTTTTCCGTGGCGGAATGTACAACATACAGCTTTAATTAAAAAAAAACAAACTAGAATTTGGTGCCCAAGTTTTTATTTTCTTTGGGTTTTCTGAAATCAACACAGGGTCAAAAGATTTACACACGCTCACTTAGATTATTAATTCAGAGGTGCTGAAACTTCCAAAATGTTTCTTATCTTGCCAAGTCCGAGGTCTCTTAACTTCTTGTTACTGATCATGATTGACGACAGCTGGTAGCTTCTCTGTGCCTTGATAAAAAAGGTTTGTTTACAGCACTCACTGAATTGACTAACACACAGTAAAATGGGAAAGTCCAAGGAGCTCAGTGCAGAACTGAGAAAGAGGATTGCAGATGTACACAGCTCTGGAATGTTTCCTGGAGCCATTTCTAAACTAGAAAAGCACTCGGAGAGCGCAGACCTCCGCCAAGAATCCTTTAAAAAATCCGGGATCCAGAAGGTGATCTGGATCACCGCCAAAATTTAATGGATTGTTACTTGTGCCCAGTCACACCTCTGGAAAAAATTTCAGAGCAATCCGTTCATAACTTTTTCCGTAATTTTGCTAACAGACAAACCAACAAACAAGCAAACCAACGCTACCGAAAACATAACCTCCTTGGTGGAGGTAACAACTGCAAATTCCAAGATCAGTTCAAACGATTGTATCCAAGTTACTGGGAGGTGTAGTCACTTTGCCAAGCCACTTTGCTTCACGAAAACCCAAACTGTCACCCTCAGCTGAAAGGAAATTGGTTTGGATGGTCAGGAACAACCTGGGAACCACCATGGCACAGCCCTGCCATGAACTGGAAGCTGATGGATCACTGTCTACAGTTCAGATCACCATGGACTAAGAGGCTGCTATCCAAGAAATAACCCCCTGCTCCAAAATTGACACCTTCAAGCTTAACTAAAGTTTGAAGCTGACCACATGGACAAAGAAAAAGCCTTCTGGAGGAAAGCTGTTTGGTCAGATGAGACAAAGATTGAGTTGTTTGGCCACAATGACCACCATGTACAACCCCGATTCCAAAAAAGTTGGGACAAAATACAAATTATAAATAAAAACGGAATGCAATAACCTACAAATCTCAAAAACTGATATTGAATAGAATATTAGACACATATATATTATCACAATAGAACATAGACAACATATCAAATGTCGAAAGTGAGACATTTTGAAATTTCATGCCAAATATTGGCTCATTTGAAATTTCATGACAGCAACACATCTCAAAAAAGTTGGGACAGGGGCAATAAGAGGCTGGAAAAGTTAAAGGTACAAAAAAGGAACAGCTGGAGGACCAAATTGCAACTCATTAGGTCAATTGGCAATAGGTCATTAACATGACTGGGTATAAAAAGAGCATCTTGGAGTGGCAGCGGCTCTCAGAAGTAAAGATGGGAAGAGGATCACCAATCCCCCTAATTCTGCACCGACAAATAGTGGAGCAATATCAGAAAGGAGTTCGACAGTGTAAAATTGCAAAGAGTTTGAACATATCATCATCTACAGTGCATAATATCATCAAAAGATTCAGAGAATCTGGAAGAATCTGTGCGCGTAAGGGTCAAGGCCGGAAAACCATACTGGGTGCCCGTGATCTTCGGGCCCTTAGACGGCACTGCATCACATACAGGCATGCTTCTGTATTGGAAATCACAAAATGGGCTCAGGAATATTTCCAGAGAACATTATCTGTGAACACAATTCACCGTGCCATGTTGCCAGCTAAAACTCTATAGTTCAAAGAAGAAGCCGTATCTAAACATGATCCAGAAGCGCAGGCGTCTTCTCTGGGCCAAGGCTCATTTAAAATGGACTGTGGCAAAGTGGAAAACTGTTCTGTGGTCAGACGAATCAAAATTTGAAGTTCTTTATGGAAATCAGGGACGCCGTGTCATTCGGACTAAAGAGGAGAAGGACGACCTAAGTTGTTATCAGCGTTCAGTTCAGAAGCCTACATCTCTGATGGTATGGGGTTGCATTAGTGCGTGTGGCATGGGCAGCTTACACATCTGGAAAGACACCATCAATGCTGAAAGGTATATCCAGGTTCTAGAGCAACATATGCTCCCATCCAGACGACGTCTCTTTCAGGGAAGACCTTGCATTTTCCAACATGACAATGCCAAACCACATACTGCATCAATTACAGCATCATGGCTGTGTAGAAGAAGGGTCCGGGTACTGAACTGGCCAGCCTGCAGTCCAGATCTTTCACCCATAGAAAACATTTGGCGCATCATAAAACGGAAGATACAACAAAAAGACCTAAGACAGTTGAGCAACTAGAATCCTACATTAGACAAGAATGGGTTAACATTCCTATCCCTAAACTTGAGCAACTTGTCTCCTCAGTCCCCAGACGTTTACAGACTGTTGTAAAGAGAAAAGGGGATGTCTCACAGTGGTAAACATGGCCTTGTCCCAACTTTTTTGAGATGTGTTGTTGTCATGAAATTTAAAAATCACCTAATTTTTCTCTTTAAATGATAAATTTTCTCAGTTTAAACATTTGATATGTCATCTATGTTCTATTCTGAATAAAATATGGAATTTTGAAACTTCCACATCATTGCATTCCGTTTTTATTTACAATTTGTACTTTGTCCCAACTTTTTTGGAATCGGGGTTGTACAGAGGGACACTGTACCAGCTGGTGGTGGGATCATCACACTCTGGGGCTGTTTTGCTGCCAGTGGAACTGGTTCATTGCACAAAGTGGATGGAATAATGAAGAAGGAGGACTACCTCAGAATTCTTCAGCATAAACCATCAGAAACTTGAACACGACTTGGGAGTTACAACAGGACAATGAACCCAAACACGCATCAGAGCTGGTTGTGGAGGATAAAGCAGGCTAACATTAAGCTTAAAACAAGCCCTGACTTCAACCCTATTGAAAATATATGGACCGTGCTTATAAGTCAAGTCCATGCCAAGAAAATTTTTTTTTTATTGAACTCTACCAAATCTACCATGAAGAGTCGTGAAATATCCAACCAGAATTCTGCCAGAAGCTTGTTCATGGAAAACAAAAATGTTTGGTCAAGGTGAATCTTGCGAAGAGACATTTTACCCAAATATTAGGTGTGCTGTATGTATATTTTTGACCCCATATTGATTTCAGAAAACCCAAAGAAAATTAAACTTGTGCACCAAATTCTAGTGTTTTTTTAACTAAAGCTGTATGCTGTACATTCTGCCACAGAAAAAGAACAGTTCAAAGAAATTACTGAAAGCCCAAATATTGCCATGGCATTCATGTCACTGTATGTAAACTTCTGACCACAACTGATTTTATATATATAAAATTTTCTGTTCAGAACAAACCAAAATGAAAAAGTTTCTAATCCTTGGGTCAGATTATTTCCAGTACAATTATTTATTTAATAAACTGAACCATGCTTTAGAATAAAACATAAATGAAAAATAATTAAAATCAGACTGCAGGTCTCCAGTCTGGCAACAAAAGTTTATTTGTACATGTGATATCCTTGAAATGTGTTTGAAATATTTCATTATGCACGTATGAAACTGAATAAGCGGGGCTCAAGGCTAAATTGGCTGAAGAGGCGTACTGTAAATAATAGCCTCCAAAAATAGGAGCAGCACTTTCTGTAAACACCCACTGCCTCTAATTAAAATAACACTTTTTACCCAATATAGAATTTATTCAAATTAGAGGACGAGTGCATTAGTCACTAACTACCCTGAAATATAATAAATGAAAAAAAAAATTTGAGAAGCTTGTGGAAAAACTGTCCAAAACCATCACAAAAATATAATAATTTTATCAGTGTTCCTTTGTGCAGTGACCTACGGAAGAGCAATAGTTCCACTAAGAAACACATTTTTTTTTTTAAATTTCTGAGAAAAAAACCTCAGAATTTTCGAGATTAAAGTCAGAAATTTCGAGAAAAAAGTCAAAAATTTCAAGAAAAAAGTCAAAAATTGAGAAAAAAGTCGAAATTTTTGAGAAAAAAAATCGAAATTTAAGAAAAAAGTCGAAATTTTCATCAAAAGTTTTGAGAAAATAAACTCAAAATTTTCAAGAAAAAAGTCACAAATTTAGGCTACCAGGAAGTACCAGGTCATTCAGAGCTGACGGAGACTTAGTCTGCTACTACTGTTTTTAGTGCTGCTGAAATGGACGACTTAATCAAATGTTATTTCGGGATTGAGTTTATTAACAAAGAGATCCGTGAATCACATCACCAACCGACTTCCTGTAGCCCGGTTGTCACAACTCTGAATTCCATGGCTCTGGTCTCAGCCATTCATGTCTACTGGCCGCGAGTGAGTGTCACTTCTGTATGGAAGCCCGCCTTCTACAGATTTCTGACTTTTTTTTCTCAAAAATTTCGACTTTTTTTCTCGAAAATTTTTACTTTTTTCTCGAAAGTTCTAACTTTTTTTTCTCAAAAATTTCGACTTTTTTCTTGAAACTTTTGACTTTTTTCCTCGAAAATTTTGACTTTAATCTCAAAAATTCTGAGCTTTTTTCTCAGAAGTTTCCAAATAAAATATAAAACCCTGGCCCTATTGCTCTGCCGTAGTGACCTGTTCAAAGAGTAAATGTGTAAAAAAAAAAAATACAGTATATAAAAGGATTAAATTACCCTTAATTATTAAGGACTTTGACAAGGAACAAATGGGATGTTAAAAAAGGAAACATCAGGTATACATAATTACAGCTGTCATATGGTACAACGTAGCCAAAAGCGAACGTGATTCATTTGGGTCATTTGCTGCTGCTGCTGCTTTGCACGACACTGCGTGCAGACGAGCCGTTTTCTGTTGCCAACAAATATAAACCCGATCAATTTAGTTTCCCCTGAATGCTGTTTTTCTCAATTATATAACAATTATTCAAATTTGAACTCTCTGACACGGATCATAAGTCATTTACACAAACAGGAATGGCAGGTGGAGGCATGCAGGGCATAAAGGTACATGGAGTTCTCACGAAGGAGTGTTAAAGGCAGCGCTCGGCCCCCCGTGTTAAACCACGTGCTGGGAATGCACCGATTCTCATCGCTGTTCCCTCTTTTTAGCTCTTAAAAGAGTCTGGTAGGAATGTAACACTTATACACAATGAAAAAGGAAAGAAAAAAAAATCCAAGAGTGAGTGTTTTGGAGGACAGGCAGGCTGTGATGGAATTTCCTCTGATCTGCACGCAATGCTTGGTAAAGATCTGCCAGAGAGAGTGGACCAGCTGCCAAGCACACACGTAATTGGGATTCCTTCATGGGCATTTATGACCCCTGGAATCAGCAGTCTAACATCTGTTCACTCTGGTTATCTCTGAATGAATGTGAATTCATTCTGGCAGGCTCTTTCTGGAAGCTTGGGTTTAGTCCGAGAGAGAGAGAGAGAGAGAGAGCAAGGAGGGAATAGGGCCTAGTTCAAAAAGTGAAAATCATCCCATTTTGAATTTGCTGTAGTTCCAATCATGAAAACTGTGACAAAGTCTGAATGAGAAGGAGCTTTGCTCTAATCCAGTATACCTACAAACCTTGCACCATTTCACACAGTACATCAGACTCATTTTAATTCAACTCAGACAAGAGCTGACTGTAGGGCAAATGCCCCGTTTTATGTTTTAAGAACATTTACATACAACTATATAAAAAAAAAAAAATTCTGCTCTTTTTCTTTTGCCATAATGCAGGTTCAGGGACTTCTCATCTCCATTCACATCTCACACTGAAACCTGAAACTGCACCGAGCTCATCTACGTTGGTCAATAAGCATTTGGAATAACCGGTCATAAAATCTTTACAACTATAAAAACATAAAAAGCATGGGACAGAACAAATATCTCGTCACACGAGGACACAAAAGCTTGATCAACACTACCTGAAAACATCCACAAGCACTAACAGTACTGCTGAACCATTCGGACCTTCCTCTTTTGTTTCACGTGTCACCCGGAGGCTATGAGGATTGCCAGGCTGTAATCAGGAAAATATTTCCCAGGAGGCATTCAGTGCTACAAGTCTCTTATCTTGGCAGCTTTTTCATGTGGAGCTCAATTACTCCCTCATGTGCTGTAATGCATGGATTATGGTACCGTATGAGCCCCGCCTCCTGACCGGCAATGGCTCCGAGTAGGTTAACAGGCCGAAACATCTCATTCGAGTGCTTTAACGTACTCCAGAATATTATTTATCGATGTGGCGAGTGATTGGGTAGTCCGTCCTGTGTTTCAGTCAAATCAGTGCAGCCAAAATAAAATGGTGTTCAGCAACATGAAGTTCATCTCAATCAATTGGTCATAGGCAAAGAAAACAATGGATCATTATATTATAAGACGCATGTATGGATCTACAGTGGCTTTCTCGACAAATATGGGTGTCAAATTTTAAGAGGTGGCAGGGCCAGTGACTTGACCCATTTCTGCCATCAAGTTTTACTCAGTAGAGCAGATTTATTTTTACAATCTGATGTTCCACAGGCGGCACGGTGGTGTAGTGGTTAGCGCTGTCGCCTCACAGCAAGAAGGTCTGGGTTCAAGCCCCGTGGCCGGCGAGGGCCTTTCTGTGCGGAGTTTGCATGTTCTCCCCGTGTCTCCGTGGGTTTCGTCCGGGTGCTCCGGTTTCCCCCACAGTCCAAAGACATGCAGGTTAGGTTAACTGGTGACTCTAAATTGGCCGTAGGTGTGAATGTGAGTGTGAATGGTTGTCTATGTGTCAGCCCTGTGATGACCTGGCGACTTGTCCAGGGTGTACCCCGCCTTTCGCCCGTAGTCAGCTGGGATAGGCTCCAGCTTGCCTGCGACCCTGTAGAACAGGATAAAGCGGCTACAGATAATGAGATGAGATGTTCCACAGCTGCTGTGAGTCGCCCTGACAATCTTGTTAGCGCTGAACTTTGTATGCATACTTCAAACATTATCTCAACCTAACTTCAGGCATGAAAGAAGGAGCTGGCAGCCAATCAGGGGAGAACGAGTTAGCATGATGGCCTGAGATTATATATAAGCGGTAGTGAGAGTCTGATATCATACTCCATCCATGCATTTTGGCATTTGACTATAGTGACGTAGCCGCTCCGACAGCTTCAGCCATCAAAGTGACTAGGGAACGTTACAGTAGTGATTTCCCGTTGCCTTCTACTGGGTTATTAAAGAGGTTTTCTCCTCTCAACCATTTACACACACTCACACCTATGGACAACTCAGTTAACCTAACCGTATGTCTTTGGACTGTGGGGGAAACCGGAGCACCTGGAGGAAACCCATACAGACACAGGGAGAACGTACAAACTCCACACAGAAAGGCCCCCGTCGGCCACTGGGCTCGAACCCAGGACCTTCTTACCGTGAGGCAACAGTGCTAACCACTACACCACCACCGTGCCGCCGAGATCATACTAACAAAGTAAAAAATATAGATATATTTTTTGCTTAACAGGTAATTGTTCTCCAATATGATGGAACGCGAGTAAATAGTTGGTTATGGTCAGTTAGAGAATTTATAGTCTATCCACATTCACTGGACATGTGCAATCGCGTGCTCCGATTGGCTACTCTACTACAAGGCTGTCAGCTCATATACCGTGAGGAGAGAAAAACCAAAATGGCAGGAAGTCTTGCTCAACCAACTGAGGACTAAATAAAAACTATTCGAAAACAAACCCCAAAAAACTACACAAAAAAAGCAACAAAATATGGAATAAAAGTATGAGATTTGATAAGAACGTACCTTTTTTTTTCAAGAATTATCATCGCATTTTTCACAAATTGCTCCTGTCATTTCGCCGGTTTGTTTACATTCTAAGCGGAAAATATTTTATCGGACGTTTTGTATAAAGTTATCAAATTTGCAAAAAAATAAAGATAAAAATGCTCCGTTTGTCAAAATCCAGTAAATTTGGATAGAATAAAACAGTTACGCCACTCAATCTCGTCGTACACGGCTTATAGCCGACTCAGCACTACGACTCGACTTCGTGGAATAACTGTTAAATAGCTTGTTGTGACTAGTATTCACAAGTTTCTTCACAAGTTGATATTTCAAACCGGTGAGAGTCAGCAATCTGAGCCCTGTCTCTCTTTATCCTCCAGTCGAACTTTTATCTAACGTGCTGCTAACATGATTCAGTTTACATACAGTGTACAAAATACAGAACTGGCTTCCCTTCACCCAGGGCTTATCTTTTAGCTATGTGATTACATTTTAGGTGACTACCTACAGTGGTGTTTGAAAGTTTGTGAACCCTTTAGAATTGTCTATATTTCTGCATAAATATGACCTAAAACATCATCAGATTTTCACACAAGTCCTCAAAGTAGATAAAGAGAACCCAGTTAAACAAATGAGACAAAAATATTATACTTGGTCATTTATTTATTGAGGAAAATGATCCAATATTACATATCTGTGAGTGGCAAAAGTATGTGAACCTTTGCTTTCAGTATCTGGTGTGACCCCCTTGTGCAGCAATAACTGCAACTAAACGTTTGCAGTAACTGTTGATCAGTCCTGCACACCGGCTTGGAGGAATTTTAGCCCATTCCTCCGTACAGAACAGCTTCAACTCTGGGATGTTGGTGGGTTTCCTCACATGAACTGCTCACTTCAGGTCCTTCCACAACATTTCGATTGGATTAAGGTCAGGACTTTGACTTGGCCATTCCAAAACATTCACTTTATTCTTCTTTAACCATTCTTTGGTAGAACGACTTGTGCGCTTAGGGTCGTTGTCTTGCTGCATGACCCACCTTCTCTTGAGATTCAGTTCATGGACAGATGTCCTGACATTTTCCTTTAGAATTTGCTGGTATAATTCAGAATTCATTATTTTATCAATAATGGTAAGACATCCTGGCCCAGATGCAGCAAAACAGGCCCAAACCATGATACTACCACCAGCATGTTTCACAGATGGGATAAGGTTCTTATGCTGGAATGCAGTGTTTTCCTTTCTCCAAACATAATGCTTCTCATTTAAACCAAAAAGTTATATTTTGGTCTTATCCGTCCACAAAAAAATTTTCCAGTAGCCTTCTGGCTTGTCCACATGATCTTTAGCAAACTGCAGATGAGCAGCAAATGTTCTTTTTGGAGAGCAGTGGCTTTCTCCTTGCAACCCTGCCATGCACACCATTGTTGTTCAGTGTTCTCCTGATGGTGGACTCATGAACATTAACATTAGCCAATGTGAGAGAGGCCTTCAGCTGCTTAGAAATTACCCTGGGGTCCTTTGTGACCTCGCCGACTATTACACGCCTTGCTCTTGGTTGGTGGACCACTCCTGAGGAGGGTAACAATGGTCTTGAATTGCCTCCATTTGTATACAATCTGTCTGACTGTGGATTGGTGGAGTCCAAACTCTTTAGAGATGGTTTCATAACCTTTTCCAGCCTGATGAGCATCAACAATGCTTTTTCTGAGGTCCTCAGAAATCTCCTTTGTTCGTGCCATGATACACTTCCACAAACATGTGTTGTGAAGATCAGACTTTGATAGATCCCTGTTCTTTAAATAAAACAGGGTGCCCACTCACACCTGATTGTCATCCCATTGATTGAAAACACCTGACTCTAATTTCACCTTCAAATTAACTGCTAATCCTAGAGGTTCACATACTTTTGCCACTCACAGATATGTAATATTGGATCATTTTCCTCAATAAATAAATGACGGAGTAAAATATTTTTGTCTCATTTGTTTAACTGGGTTTTCTTTATCTACTTTTAGGACTTGTGTGAAAATCTGATGATGTTTTAGGTCATATTTATGCAGAAATGTAGACAATTCTAAAGGGTTCACAAACTTTCAAGCACCACTGTAAATAGGGCACATTATGAGATGTTCTAATGCAAGTATTACAGAAATTCCCAAATCCAGCACCGTGTAGCTGTAAGAGCTCAACCAGTGATGGCGGCCTGCCGTTAAATAATATTTGCATCAAACAAATTTGCCCATGTTCAAATTCACTTTTCTACAGAGAGAAGAAAAAAAAAAACCCCACCACAACCTGTGCATTTGAACTGACATAAGTGAAACTGGGAAGTTTAACATGACCAGGATTTTACTCATACCACAATACAGTGTCATACACTAAACCTCAACTCCAAGGATTCATTGGCTCCAGATATCGTTGCTATTTTACACACGTTTTTCTGATTATTCGATCATCCGGCTGACAGGCGATGCGTTTATACCGTCATGTGTCATCAGTCGTCTACATTTCACAAAAATCGCTGCTTCTCTCTCAATTCTTCACCGATTTTTATTCTTTTTGGCAGGAACGTTGGTCTACCTGGGGTGCATATACGTAGCTTCTACTCAAATTTGCACAATTGCAATTAATAAAGAAAGATATGGAATAATCAATCCCTAACGAACAGTTTCCACACAAATCGCTTCTTCTCCCTCAATTCTTCACCCATTTTGATTCTTTCTGGCATGAAGGTAGGGGTACCTAGGGTGCATAGAACTTCTACCCAGATTTGTATAATTACAATTATTAATGAAGTTATGTACTAATTAAGCCTTAATGAACACTTCAACAAAAATCGCTTCTTCTCGGTCAATTCCTCGCCGTTTTGGATTCTTTCTGGCACATAGGTTGATAGTCCTCAAGTGTATACAGCTTGAAACATTTATTGCACACTTTAGATCGTTCCTTCTGGACTGGACGGGGCCGGAGTGAGCTACGCCGTCACTGACGGTCTCATTTATATTATTATTATTATTATTATTATTAATAAATATGTTTTAAGATGTATACTTGAATAATATGATGAGAGAGAGTTTAGACAGGTTAAAGCATCCTGTGAACTGAACTAAGTTAATCCACCTAATCAGACACAGCACAACGTCTATGAGCGGCATTTATTAGATTAGTGCAGTGCTGTCATACAGCCTGAAAGAGCTAAATATAAAATATGTACATTTATAACAACAAAGAAATGATGTCTAAGACTGGGTCTATATATGAGAGAGAGAGAGAGAGAGAGAGAGAGAGAGAGAGAGAGAGAGAGAGCGCGAGCGGTATCTGTGGGATATTTCTTACTCTACAGTCACACTAGCAAGCGACACGTGAGACTTCATTTTCAACATGTGTGTGAGATACCAAGCCACGATTTCAGCAACAGTGCAACAAATCCAAGATACGATGCGGTAAAGTGACAAATACAAACAACTGGCTTGAGCAATTCCGTTCCACATGTGGTCCGACGTTTCTTTACTTCCCCAATTATAACTCTAGTTCCTGCCTGCAATACGTTTCCATTTAGTCTTTGACGCAAAAATGGAGAATAATGTAGAACCATGGTTTCATCTCATCTTTTCACAGCGATATTATGAAGAAAAGTAAAGCTTGGAAGGAAGCACCAGAGATTGTTGGTGCATCTGGTGAGTCTGCGCAGCAAGTACGGTTAGCTTGCTTTGCATATCTGCGAACAAATCTAGTATGAAACATGTAAATCAAAATTAAACACATTTTAAATAAACAAAAAGCGATAAGCAGAAATCATATACAGAGCTGTAGACTTGCTAGCTGTACCGTAGAGTATGGCTGTTACTCTGAGCAAATTGCCATCAACCCTCTTCTACATACATGAGCTCACAGGAGCTTGTGATTGGCTCGTATTGATTTGATTAACAAAGGAAAGAGGATTGCTGTGGCATCACCAAGATTCAAACTCGGTTAGGAAAAACCATTTCAGAACTATGACCCATAATTGGTCTTACTTTGAAAGAAGCTCTTGACGCGGAGATAGCTCACACTGAGACGCAGCACTGACAGCTTGTCCAGTTTGGAAATGACCTCTGGAGTGAAGGGCAACAGACTGGCCAGTCGATCCAACTCGGCATTGAGTCGGTCCCGGTGTCTTTTAGACGGGTTCGACTTCTGGTTCACTCCTGCTGGTTTTCTGTTTGAACCAAACAGACAAGATGTGTCAAAAACATGCTCATCTACCACTAATGGAAAGGAGAATGTTATGGAGTTAAGTGAGTTAGATTTCACCCAGCTGCTTCAGTTTTGTTCCACCCAAAAAAAAAAAAAGCTTGTGAATCATTCTGAAAAAGCATGGAAAATAGTCTGAATCTGATAAGTGCTTTCATGTGTGATTTTTTTTTTTAATCTTTTGACCTTATTGTAAGATTTGTACTCAAACAACAACACACAGAGCCATACAATTTAGAATCTGAAAATGGATTAAACTGCATAATTGTGTGTAAAACATAAAAATACAATACAGACCAAGGATAAATACATGTCGTAACTGAGTAGGTAAACTTGGAAGGTGATTTAAAACTCATTCATTCATCATCTTAATTTTTTTTAATCATCGTCAGGGTCATGGTGGATCTAGAACGAATCCCAGGAACACTTAGGCCCTGTCCACACGGCAACGGATTCAGGTGACTCTGATAAAATTGTTTATCGTTTCGGCCTGGCATCCACACGGCACCGGCGTTTTGGGTGCCCCAAAACGAAATCTTTTGAGAACGGGTTCCAGAGTGGAAAAATCTGGCAACGACGCTGTTGCGAAGTCGTCTGGATGAGTAGAATGGATTTGTTTACGATGACGTCACAACCACATGACTGTCAGTGCTTCACGCCGGGTAGAAGTGTAACGAACTCGATGCGAGTTGTCAACAAATCCTATAACTTGGTTCATGAAACGCGCTTACAAAATATTTTCACTGTGAATATTTATTGTGTAATGGTGCAAAGAGAGAGAGAGAATAGCCCTTAGGGCAGAGTCTTTAGTCCAAACACTGCGGAAGTACTGAGTATAACCAAACCGTGCACCGCCCGTGCGCTTTCCAAAAACAAAAACAATCTCGCCAGCAAAAATAGGGAAAAAAAGGAGCGATCTCACCTCTTCAGATGTTGGTTTAAGTCCGACAATACATTCCTCAAAAAGGGCGTAGAAGAACAAAGTAATCCATCAACGTGTAGCATTCAATTTATTCCGGACCATTAAAGAATTCTGGAGGATATCAGAATGTTGGCGTACCGGCTTCCATCTACCCCCGTTCATTCCTCTTTCCGCGTCTTTCGTTTTACGCTACTGATTAATAATCAGAACTTTATTTGGCTGATGCTACAGAAGAAGGGGTTTATGTGCATGCGTCTACTTCTTCTATTGTTCTGGTGTCTCCGATGGGACCGTCTTACAGCGCACATAGAGGTGTGGCATGTGTATTGCATCGTTTTCAGCAAGCGTTGCGTTGCCATATGTACCTGATAGTTTACTGATCTGTTGCCCATGTGGACGCGATATTTAAAAAAAAAAAATCTTGTTGCCATTGTCGTGTGGATGTAGCCTTATTCACACCATTAAAGTAGTAAATAGTCCTCACTAAAACACAGCTTGGTCATGAGTATTTGGACAGCGACACAATTTTCGTTATTCTTCCTCCGTATGCCAACACGACGGGTTTGAAATGAAGCACCAAAGATGTGATTCAAGTGTACAAGTGTAGACTTTCAGCTTTACTTCAAGGGGTTTCATAAAAAAAAAAAAATACTGCATTAACTGTTTACCAACCATTTTTTACATAGTTCCTCCATTTTTACAGGCTCAACTGTAATTATACAATTAACTGGTAGGCATTTTCATGACCAGGTGTGGTTTGTTTCCTCATTATGTCATGACAAATTAAGGAGATAAAAAGTCTGGAGTTGATTCCAAGTTGTGAATTTGCATTTGGCAGCTGTTCATGGGAACACTCATGGGAATATGTGGTTCGAAAAGGTATCAGTGCAAGTGGCCATCATTAGGCTGAAAAAAAAAAGACCTATCAGAGAAAGAACAAAAACGAGGCTTGGTCAAATTAACAATTTGGTACATCCTTAAAAAGAAGGAAGGTATTGGTGAGCCTAGCAACACCAAGATGCCTGGAAGACCACAAAAGTGGATGCTCGCAGAATTCTTTCCTTGGTGAAGAAAAACCCCTTCACAACATCTAGCCAAGTCAAGAGCACTCTTGAGGAGGTAGGTCCATCACTGTTAAAGTCAATGACACCTTCATGAATGTAAATACATGGAGTTTACCTCAAGATGCAAAACACTCAAGAAGAGAAAAGCCAACTTAAACTTTGCTAGAAAACATCTAAAAAAAAAAAAAAAAAAAAAAAAAGGCCTGCCCAGTTCTAGAACAAGATTTTTTGGACAGAAGAAACCAAGATTAACTTTTACGAGGATGATGGGAAGAGAAGGTATGAAGAATGATCCAAAGAATACCAGATCATCTGTCAAACATGGTGGAGGCATGGATATATAGTATGGCTGCCAATGGAACTGGGTCACTGGTGTTTATTATTGATGAGATTTCTGATAGAAGTAGCAGGGTTAATTCTGGTGTGTGTATATATATATATATATGGGGCGGCACGGTGGTGTAGTGGTTAGCGCTGTCGCCTCACAGCAAGAAGGTCCTGGGTTCGAACCCCGTGGCCGGCGAGGGCCTTTCTGTGCGGAGTTTGCATGTTCTCCAAATGTCTGCGTGGGTTTCCTCTGGGTCCTCTGGTTTCCTCCACAGTTCAAAGACATTCAGTTAGGTTAACTGGTGACTCTAAATTGACCGTAAGTGTGAATGGTTGTCTGTGTCTATGTGTCAGCCCTGTGATGACCTGGCGACTTGTCCAGGGTGTACCCCACCTTTCACCCGTAGTCAGCTGGGATAGGCTCCAGCTTGCCTGCGACCCTGTAGAACAGGATAAAGCGGCTAGAGATAATGGGATGAGATTTTATATATATCTCATTATCTCTAGCCGCTTTATCCTTCTACAGGGTCGCAGGCAAGCTGGAGCCTATCCCAGCTGACTACGGGCGAAAGGCGGGGTACACCCTGGACAAGTCGCCAGGTCATCACAGGGCTGACACATAGACACAGACAACCATTCACACTCACATTCACACCTACGGTCAATTTAGAGTCACCAGTTAACCTAACCTGCATGTCTTTGGACTGTGGGGGAAACCGGAGCACCCGGAGGAAACCCACGCGGACACGGGGAGAACATGCAAACTCCACACAGAAAGGCCCTCGCCGGCCCCGGGGCTCGAACCCGGACCTTCTTGCTGTGAGGCGACAGCGCTAACCACTACACCACCGTGCCGCCCTTTATATATATGAGAGAGAGATACTTTCTGCTCAGACTCAGTAAAATGCTACAAAATACAAAGCTGATGGCGCATCACAATACAGATGCTTCCACAGTACAGATGACCAAAAAAAATAAAAAAAACCCACACACAAAAGCAACCCAAGCGCTTCTTAAGGCAAAGTTGAGTGAGTCAGTCAACTCAACTGAGCATGGTTTTCACTTACCGAAGATAAAACTGAACACAGAAAGACCCATAAACAAACAGAAATTGAAGGCAGCTGCAGTAAAGGCCTGGCAAAGCAGATCAAGGGAGGAAACGAAGCATTTTAATTGCTTCATTTCAAAATCATTTTGGTGGTGTACAGAGGCAAAATTACGAAAATTCAAAAATTGTGTCACTCTAAAAAAAAAAAAAAATGTTTTATATATATATATATATATATATATATATATATATATATGGACCCGACTGTATCCGTGTCCTAAACCACTCACTTGTTCACTACTCCCTACTCACTATATAGAGGACTATATAGTGAGCTCATTAGTAAAATAAAAAAAAAAACACTTTCAGACACTACTCCATCGCACTGTTATTTACGTCATTACTGTCGCACAATTAAAACGTGCCAGATCAGTCAGTCGGCTGGTGCGTCTGCTGCATCTTTCAGTTCTTTTAAATCAAGGCTGAATACTTTCTTTCTTCTTTACCGCTGCCTTTTATTAAATCAAATTTGAGGCTTTTGATTTGATTTCCTTCAGCACGACCGCAATGCATGATGGTATCTATTGCTTGGTTAGTGACCATCGGTTGTACACTATTTTTCATGATGCTTTGTGGGATATGTTGAGTGCACTATATAGGGTGTAATAATTCTCACTATACATTCGGACAGCACTACAAAATGGCGACCTCACCATACAGTCCACTAGTGAGTAGGGAGTGATTTTGGACACGGGGCATGATTCTCTGGTCAAATCAGACATGCACTTTTTGAACACACTTACCACAAGGTATACCATTTCTTACCCATTATCACTGTGTATTTCTCTGGGTGTTCCAGTTTCCTCCCACATTATGTGGATTAGGTCAACTAGCTACTCATAGGTGTGAATGTGAGTGTGAATGGGTCAATATCAATACCAGGTGGAATTGGCTTCGGCTCACCCACAACTCACAAAGGATAAGCTGTATAGAAAATGAATACAGATGATATTCTAAATATCTTCCAGATTATTTGTGCAAATATGAAATAAAAAAAAAAAAAAAATCAACAATCGCACCTTTAAATGAATGCCAGTCAGTCTATAGTCTAGAATTCAAATTCATGCACATTTGTGAATTTAGTGATGCATGAAGCGTAAAAATAAAAAAGTATTAAGAATGTCACTGTCACTTTGAGCTCCCTTTCTCCTCCCTTACTTACTGCATTCAGCCAAGTTCATATTCAACAAGTTCACGTCATATGCGACTGTGCATTGGGTTTGGTTTTGTTTCTCATGAGTGCAATAAGGAGTTGAAATACTCAGCTGCTTCTGAATGGGTTTTCTCCTCTTCCTCCCAGCATACAGACAGTCTCCAGGTGGAATCATGATGTTTGGCCAGTTGCTATAAACCGAAGATGAAACATGAAAGAAAGTTGGGTTTTTACGAAGAGTGTTTTTTATGAACTCCTTAAGTCATAGCTGAATTTCACCTTCAAGTCAAGATGCTTAAACTGGAAGGATGCATTAAAATATGAAGTCAGAAAGCAAATTTGACAATGACAGAAACTGTGTAGTTAGTAGTACACTGTCGGGGGGGGGGGGGGGGGGGGTTAGGGGTGAGCAGGGAGACTTGGGACAGTTTGTATTCCTATAAATTACACTACTGTTCAAAAGTTTGGGGTCACTTTGAAATGTCCTTATTTTTGAAAGAAAAGCACTGTTCTTTTCAATGAAGATCACTTTAAACTAATCAGAAATCCACTCTATACATTGCTAATGTGGTAAATGACTATTCTAGCTGCAAATGTCTGGTTTTTGGTGTAATATCTCCATAGGTGTATAGAGGCCCATTTCCAGCAACTCTCACTCCAGTGTTCTAATGGTACAATGTGTTTGCTCATTGCCTCAGAAGGCTAATGGATGATTAGAAAACCCTTGTACAATCATGTTAGCACAGCTGAAAACAGTTGAGCTCTTTAGAGAAGCTATAAAACTGACCTTCCTTTGAGCAGATTGAGTTTCTGGAGCATCACATTTGTGGGGTCGATTAAATGCTCAAAATGGCCAGAAAAATGTCTTGACTATATTTTCTATTCATTTTACAACTTATGGTGGGAAATAAAAGTGTGACTTTTCATGGAAAACACAAAATTGTCTGGGTGACCCCAAACTTTTGAACGGTAGTGTAATTTCAACCAATTAGGAGTAGGTTTCCCAAAAGCATCTTAACTTTAAGAGTATCTTAACTGTGCGAGAGAGAGAGAGAGAGAGAGAGAGTTCATTGTTCTGCTCGTGCTACCATTTAATGATGATCTTTGTGCTGCGATGCTTTTGGGAAACTCAGGCCAGATTTTAGATCCCATCAGAAGTTAGATGTTGCCCCTTAAGGCCAATTTATGCTGACAACCCAGTCCTCACAGATAGCGTCGCAGACAGTGTCTGCGTAGCCCCCCCCCACCTTCGCAGACGCTCTGCGCGCACCTCCCAAAAATTGTGACCACCGCAGAAGCCTCGCAGACAAGAGGGCTCCGATTGGTCCACTCTACATCCGCTGTACACGCACTTCCGCTTCCCTACTTTCCCGGTTTGGTTTGTTTTCACGACCGGCATTTTTAAAAACACGAGCGAAGATGGAGCAGCACGAAGAGCGGTTGATTGAGGAAGTACGTACATCTATATGACTCCAGTTCTAGTCATTATTAAAAAAAAAAAAGTTCTAGTCATTATAAGTAACCGGAGGATAAACACTCCACTAACCACACCCACCAACTACTCCTAGCGACTTCGCGCCCCCTTGCGTTGTGCCGGTGAATAACATCGCGCACGCCTATTACTCCCCGCTCAACGATAAATTACAACTGTCTGCGAAAAGCTATCTGCGAAAGCCTTGTCACAAGAGCATGCAGAGGCCTTTAGAGTAACCTACTTCCTTTAGAGCCACGAAGCTGGACACTGCAGTAAGGTTTGTGCAGTTTAATATTTTTATCAACTAAAACTTGTATCTTCTACTTTGCCTCCACCTCCATTCTATGGTGTAATGTACACTGGTGAATTGTGGATTTGTTTGGAATTAAAAGTATGTAACCTAGAGTTACCATATTTAATAGTTATTCCACGAAATCGAGTCGTACATGAGCGGACAGCCGACGAGGCACATAGCATCGAGTTGGCTATAAGCCACGGATAATGAGATTGAATGGAATAACTGTTTTATTCTATCCACATTCACTGGATTTCGAGAAACAGAGCATTTTTTATTTTTTGCAAATATGATAAATTTACACAAAACGTCCAACAAAATCATTTCTGCTTAGGCAGGCTTCTTACAAACCTATCAATGGCAGCTCGAATTGACTAGTGGTGTAGTTTTGTAGAAAGTGCCGTCTTGCTGTCGTGCCGAGGTATAGAATAGTTTTAGACACTTATTTAATTCTTCCTTGGACATTTCAGTTCTGTAATTCTCAAACTTCGAGCTTTTGAACCAGTTAAAAAAAAATCAACACATTTTAATGCTTAAAGATGAAGAATGTAAACAAACCAGCGAAATGACCGGAGCAATTTGTGAAAAATGCTATAATAGGAATAATTCTTGAAAAAAAAGTGTTCTTACCATCAAATACTTTTCATTCCATATTTTTTGCTTTATTTTTTGGGGGGTTTGTTTTCAAGTAGGAGTTTTTAATTTCATCCTCGGTTGGTTCAGCAACACGCTCCCCCATTTTGTTTTTCTCTACTCACAGTATTTCTGAGCTGATATCCTAGTCGTAGAGTAGCCAATCAGAGCGCACGATTGCGCATATCCAGTGAATGTGGACAGAATAAATAGTATTATTTATTAAATGTAAATTTTGAGGAATAAAAAAAACATTTCAGGATTTTGTTTTTCAAAATGACCAGATGGGGAGAGTTAGGACAGTTCATTATGTTAGAGGTTGTTTTTTTTTTTTTGTGGTTTACAAATTTAAAAATGTTGTTAAAAACGTGATGTCCTTGCATGAGGATTAAGCTTTCATTCCTTCTTGAGAATAGAAGCGTTTGGTCTCGTCAGGTTTTGGGTAAACTGACTTTTTTTTTTTTTTTTTTAATCGGTGTACCTGCATCATGTGTTCATTCAGACAGTTCATATGTATGGAATCAATTTTGTGCCAAAATGTTCATACAGTACTTTTGAAATATCAAACAAAAACGACAACTCAAAATACAAAAAAAAAAAGTCAATTTTTTTAGACTGGCAAACAAATTATTCGTGTAATCGTGCAAAATATCAGTCTATTACTCTTCAGAAACCTTTTATTTTTGTTCCGCGTCTTTCTCAGTTTTGTTTGATGTAATTTATTTTGGTTGCGATTCCAGCTCTCTCGTTTGCGCTCCCTGACTTTTTGCTCGCAGTTTTGGCACAAACTTCACGTGTGGGTGGGCTGTCCAGGAACGCATTCCCATTGGCTAACTTGTGTTTGACTGACAGCTACGCTCAGCCATTCCCTACTCGGATCCTGGCGGACTGTTTGACGAGTGACCGATCCATTGACGGTACACAAGGATCGAGTGGACTTCAGTGGCGACTACGATATTGAATTTACACTTTGTTGAATTAATTCAATGAAGTCCACTCGATCCAAAACTGCAAGCAAAAAGTCAGGGAGCGCAAACGAGAAAGCTGGAATCGCAACCAAAATAAATTCATCTCATCTCATTATCTCTAGCCGCTTTATCCTTCTACAGGGTCGCGGGCAAGCTGGAGCCTATCCCAGCTGACTACGGGCGAAAGGCGGGGTACACCCTGGACAAGTCGCCAGGTCATCACAGGGCTGACACATAGACACAGACAACCATTCACACTCACATTCACACCTACGCTCAATTTAGAGTCACCAGTTAACCTAACCTGCATGTCTTTGGACTGTGGGGGAAACCGGAGCACCCGGAGGAAACCCACGCGGACACGGGGAGAACATGCAAACTCCGCACAGAAAGGCCCTCGCCGGCCCCGGGGCTCAAACCCAGGACCTTCTTGCTGTGAGGTGACAGCGCTAACCACTACACCACCGTGCCGCCCCCAAAATAAATTACGTCAAGCAAAACTGAGAAAGACGCGGAACAAAAATAAAAGGTTTCTGAAGAGTAATAGACTGATATTTTGCACGATTACACGAATAATTTGTTTGCCAGTCTAAAAAAAATTGACTTTTTTTGTTTTTTTGTATTTTGATTTGTCGTTTTTGTTTGATATTTCAAAAGTATTGTATGAACATTTTGGCACAAAATTGATTCCATACATATGCTACCAGTTTTGATGATAAATAAAAATTAAACATGTAGGATTAAGATAGGTATTTTATTTTTGTCCCATGTCTTCCTATAATGTCCCAAGTCTCCCTGCAGAAAAACATAAGAACAGAAAAAGTAAAGCTTCAAGGCAAGTACACGTGACAAGCTGAGAAACTAATATTGTGCTAAGAGAGTATGATAAACACTTTCTAATGCAATATGAGACAGAAGAATTTCACACAATCTACAAAAGATGAAAACTCATCCCAAGTGTCCCCGCTCTCCCCTACTTGTCACTAAGGTGGTTTCCATAACTACCTTTAAGTTAAGGTGCGCCTTTGAGTCTTGGAAAGTGGAGCCTTTATTCTGAGCAATACTCAAAAAAACTAAATAAAAAAGGTACAAGTGTGTACTTAATACTTTACATTTCACTTATTTTTTAAAAAGGGTTACCTTTAGAGTATTTACAACACTAAAAAAGGTAGTTTTTCCCCTCAGAGTGTACGGTGGGTTCAGGAAAGTTTTACTTACCAAATACTAACAGCGAAACTCTCAGGTAAATCCAATTTGTTTTCCTTTCGCGTGCTTGACAAATGTAGACAATCTGTGGAGAGTTTTATTTGAGACTAAAACCTGCTGCCATCTGAGAGGCTTCTTTAAAGAGACAGATGTGTCTGAGGGCTTTTATAGACCCGGCTCAGGGTGGCGGTTACATCCTTGTGTTTCAGGCTGGAGCTTGGCACGCGACGCTCTCAGGATTCAAACGCACAGTCTCTCTCGCGCGCACAGCTACGCTGCTGGTGTAGGATTACAACGGACCGGATGACGTCACCACTGCGGTGTCCGGTTACCTCACAACGTGTTAACAGTTATATTTACTACAATATGGACGACAAATTTTTATTTATTACAATACTCATGACTACAAGAAAGAAAAAGGAAACAGGTAGGTATTGAGAAATCCATGAGAGTCGCTTGACTAAAGGAAAACTTCTCCTTGAGGCACATTAAAGGTGCAATCAGCGATTTGGTTTTGTTTATTACTTGTAAAAATAACCTGCAAAACGTGTAGGACATGATAAAAAATAATGGTTAAAGTCAAAACCTCACAGCAAGAAGGTCCGGGTTCGAGCCCCGTGGCCGGCGAGGGCCTTTCTGTGTGGGGTTTGCATGTTCTCCCCGTGTCCGGGTGCTCCGGTTTCCCCCACAGTCCAAAGACATGCAGGTTAGGTTAACTGGTGACTCTAAATTGAGCGTAGGTGTGAATGTGAGTGTGAATGGTTGTCTGTGTCTATGTGTCAGCCCTGTGATGACCTGGCGACTTGTCCAGGGTGTACCCCGCCTTTCGCCCGTAGTCAGCTGGGATAGGCTCCAGCTTGCCTGCGACCCTGTAGAACAGGATAAAGCGGCTAGAGATAATGAGATGAGACGAGACACTTTTTCAATGGAATAAAAACACAGGCGGCACGGTCACCTCACAGCAAGAAGGTTCTGCTGGCGGGGGCCTTTCTGTGGGTTTCCTCTGGGTACTCTGGTTTCCCCCACAGTCCAAAGACACGCGGTTAGGTTAATATGGGCTGAGGTGCCCTTGAGCGAGGCACCTAACTCCCCTGCTGTTAGCATGGCTGCCCACTGCTCTGGGTATGTATGTGTGTGTTCACCGTTTCAGATGGGTTAAATGCAGAGATGAATTTCACAAGTGTGTGATGAATAAAGTTGTGCTTTCTTTCCGGCGGCACGGTGGTGTAGTGGTTAGCACTGTTGCCTCACAGCAAGAAGGTTCTGGGTTCGAGCCCAGCGACCAACGAGGGCCTTTCTGTATGGAGTTTGGATGTTGTCTGCGTGGGTTTCCTCCCACAGTCCAAAGATACGCAGGTTAGGTTAATTGGTGGCTCTAAATTGACCATGAGTGTGAATGGTTGTATGTGTGTGTCAGCCCTGCGATGTACCCTGCCTCTCGCCCATAGTCAGCTGGGATGGGCTCCAGCTTGCCCCCCGAGACCCTGCACGGGATAAGCGGTTACAGATAAAACAACAACTATTTCCTTCTAGCGGGTTTGGTTCGATAGCATGCAATATTGTTAGCATATTGCTTATCCTACATGTATTATGTCACTTATCCTACGTGTTACGTAAGGGAGCCAGGCAATAAAGCTACACCTTCTTGGAGATTAAAACGCTCGCTTCAAATGAGATTAGACAGGATCATCGTCACATGGGTGGAAGACCTTCACCCTTTGCTTCCTTTCTTTAAATAAATCTTAGCGATCCCTCATACTGCAGTTTCCATTTCAGGGAGGTTTATCGTTATCATAGTGGTGTAGGTTTTTTTTGACCAAATCTCTTGAGTATTATGAACTATTGCTAACAAATCAGGTCTAAAGCCAGTACAGCCAGAGCAGGTCATGATATTTTTTAACCATACTAACATGCCATTGTTGTGTATTATGCCTGATGCCAAGACTCTCGTCTCTGCGAGCCTACCACACCGATTTAATACTTGTGTCATTTTTAGGGCATACCTAACAACCTGTGTTTTCTCTCTCTCCCTCCAATCTGTCCCTCTGAGTTACATGTCGGTCCTGGGATCGAGATGCTGGCCTCTTCTGCCCCTCGGACCTGCTTGATCCATCCTGGTGCCCTGTGTCTGGTCGGAGTTTTATCGTATCGCTCCTGTGAAGGACGGCCCCATGAGGACAGTTGAGGGTTATACCTGGAGGACGCTCTGGACTCTTACAGTAATGCTTTTATGGCTGAGGACTACAGTTGACTTGCTAACTTTAGGACTGCAGTTGTCATGAACAGTTTTGCACTCAAGTTTCCATCAATGAAGAGTTTATAACATCAACGAAACTGACTTCATGTTAAAACTGTTAATGTTATAGTCATGCTGTCTGTTGTTGCCCAAATGAGGATGGGTTCCCCTCGAGGTTTCTTCCTCATGTCGTCTGAGGGAGTTTTTCCTTGCCGCCGTCGCCACAGGCTTGCTCATTGGGGATAGATTAGGGCTAAAATTAGCTCATATTTTAAGTCGTTCAAATTCTGTAAAGCTGCTTTGCGACAATGTTTATTGTTAAAAGCGCTATACAAATAAACTTGACTTGACTACTTTGCCATTCACTTTCACTAACAAATCAAATACTCTGCTGCACGTAATTAGGTGGTGCCCCTTTTAGCCACTCCACATCTAAAAACTCAGACATGCCAAAACCTGTAGGCCTAAATAATTCACCATAATTCTATTAATGACAGGCTACATTGTTGAATTCTCCAGAAACAAAATACAAGGCTTGGTGGAAAGGTGGAAAGCAAGGAGGTGAACCATTAACAGAAAATGAAGCGACTAAATATATATTTGAGAAATACGGAAACGTAAGCTATATGGGTATTTGGAGGGGGGACGAGACACCATACACCACAACAAAAGATATGCAACACTTTCACCCAAGAAAGGATTTTTTTTTTTAAAGCTGTGAATGTCGGACAGAAAACATTAGCATACAATACGTATATTTAAAAAGAAAAAGGATGTATAAATGGAGTTTCAAGGTACAGACATTTGCCACAAGAAGGGGCCAAACAAAGCATATAACGAATACCTTAACATCTTCATTTAGCTTTAAATGGACAATCTTTCCACCCCCTGGAAAGTGTATTCAATAATAAGCTGATAAAAGCTCTTTTGTCAAGTGAATGACTTGCTATTATTATTCCCTATAAACGCATTAATAATACATCCTTGAATTATGGTAGTAATAATAGCAGCATGAATCTAGGTCAAGGAGTTTGTCCTTTTCACCTGGGGCTAAACTCGAACACGGAACGGGCTTTAAGCCCTGTGTGAACATCTTTGGCTTTTAAGGGATTTACATCCAAAACCTACAACCTATATATTATTCCAAAACCTTGGTGTCTATTGCAGATGTATTTGCTTCACATGGAAACTGCTCCACCTACTGTTACAAGTAGTAGTACACGGACAACAAAAAGACCGATAGTCCCACTTTTAATTTATTCATCATTAACTATAAATAATAAATAGCCAAGAAGAGGTGGAAAAAGACCAACATTGATACCAGTCTCCTCTAGTCTTCCAATACATAATTAGGATTAACCACTAGGAAAGGGTCTTCCTCCGTAACAGGCTCTTCTCCTTCATCTGTGATGACCTTCAGGCCAGTTTTGGTCAATTCTATGATGATATGGTCCTGTGATATAAAAATAAAGAAAGTATAAACATTAACACCCAAAGTGACAAGATAGAATATCTTTATATGTACTTCAGCTAAAACTGGCCTACCAGAATTACCAGGTCACCTGCTTAAGAAATTTGTTCTGTTTTACGATGACGTATTACAACCCCGATTCCAAAAAAGTTGGGACAAAGTACAAATTGTAAATAAAAACGGAATGCAATAATTTACAAATCTCAAAAAGTGATATTGTATTCACAATAGAACATAGACAACATATCAAATGTCGAAAGTGAGACATTTTGAAATTTCATGCCAAATGTTGGCTCATTTGAAATCTCATGACAGCAACACATCTCAAAAAAGTTGGAACAGGGGCAATAAGAGGCTGGAAAAGTTAAAGGTACAAAAAAGGAACAGCTGGAGGACCAAATTGCAACTCATTAGGTCAATTGGCAATAGGTCATTAACATGACTGGGTATAAAAAGAGCATCTTGGAGTGGCAGTGGCTCTCAGAAGTAAAGATGGGAAGAGGATCACCAATCCCCCTAATTCTGCACCGACAAATAGTGGAGCAATATCAGAAAGGAGTTCGACAGTGTAAAATTCCAAAGAGTTTGAACATATCATCATCATCATCATCATCTACAGTGCATAATATCATCAAAAGATTCAGAGAATCTGGAAGAATCTCTGTGCGTAAGGGTCAAGGCCGGAAAACCATACCGGGTGCCCGTGATCTTTGGGCCCTTAGACGACACTGCATCACATACAGGCATGCTTCTGTATTGGAAATCACAAAATGGGCTCAGGAATATTTCCAGAGAACATTATCTGTGAACACAATTCACCGTGCCATCCGCCGTTGCCAGCTAAAACTCTATAGTTCAAAGAAGAAGCCGTATCTAAACATGATCCAGAAGCGCAGACGTCTTCTCTGGGCCAAGGCTCATTTAAAATGGACTGTGGCAAAGTGGAAAACTGTTCTGTGGTCAGATGAATCAAAATTTGAAGTTCTTTATGGAAATCAGGGACGCCGTGTCATTCGGACTAAAGAGGAGAAGGACGACCCAAGTTGTTATCAGCGCTCAGTTCAGAAGCCTGCATCTCTGATGGTATGGGGTTGCATTAGTGCGTGTGGCATGGGCAGCTTACACATCTGGAAAGACACCATCAATGCTGAAAGGTATATCCAGGCTTTAGAGCAACATATGCTCCCATCCAGACGACGTCTCTTTCAGGGAAGACCTTGCATTTTCCAACATGACAATGCCAAACCACATACTGCATCAATTACAGCATCATGGCTGCGTAGAAGAAGGGTCCGGGTACTGAACTGGCCAGCCTGCAGTCCAGATCTTTCACCCATAGAAAACATTTGGCGCATCATAAAACGGAAGATACGACAAAAAAGACCTAAGACAGTTGAGCAACTAGAATCCTACATTAGACAAGAATGGGTTAACATTCCTATCCTTAACCTTGAGCAACTTGTCTCCTCAGTCCCCAGACGTTTACAGACTGTTGTAAAGAGAAAAGGGGATGTCTCACAGTGGTAAACATGGCCTTGTCCCAACTTTGAGATGTGTTGTTGTTATGAAATTTAAAATCACCTAATTTATCTCTTTAAATGATGCATTTTCTCAGTTTAAACATTTGATATGTCATCTATGTTCTATTCTGAATAAAATACGGAATTTTGAAACTTCCACATCATTGCATTCCGTTTTTATTTACAATTTGTACTTTGTCCCAACTTTTTTGGAATCGGGGTTGTACATGTTAAAATGTTATTCTTTAATTAAGAAATCTTAAATTTTGGGTTGTTCCCCCGCAACTAACTAATGGCCTCCTTCAGTCTCGAAGACTATGGACTACACACTTTTGAGTGGCTTATTAAGCCGATTTTGGCATGGCAGTCTCTGCCACAGTTAGGGCATAGAAACTGTGTTGAAGGCAAAGGTAGCTGGTTGCGCTTCTTTCTCAGCTGTCTTTTCTCATCAACTCTTTGGCTAGAGGAAGACTCAAAATAGTCAATACCAGTCTTCACTGCTTGCTTCCATGAGACTCTGTCAGCGGCTTGCTTTTCCCAAGTGTTGGTGTCGATGTTGACGGCCTTCAGATCACATTTACAAACATCCTTAAACCGTAGCTTTGGCCTGCCAGTCGGACGCTTTCCTTCAGCAAGCTCACCATAGAGAAGATCTTTTGGTATTCTACCATCGTTCATGCGGACAACGTGCCCCAGCCAGCGCAAGCGTCTTTGTTTGATGGTGGCATACATGCTGATGGTCCCAGCTCTCTCAAGTATGATGTTGTTTGGTACTTTGTCTTTCCAGGTGATACCCAAGATGCTATGAAGACATCTCATATGGAAGCTATTCAATCGTCTTTCTTGGTATGCATGTAAGGTCCATGACTCGCAACCGTATAGTAAGGTACTCACAACACAAGCTCTGTAGACTTGTATCTTGGTGTAATCGGACAGGTATTTGTTTTCCCACACACTCTTTGTAAGCCTTGACATTGTTGTAGATGCTCTGCCAATACGCTTACTTATCTCTGCATCTAGTGATAAAGTATCAGATATTGAAGAGCCTAGATACACAAAGTCATGAACAACTTCTAGCTCATAGTCAGCAATTTTGATTGAGGGTGGGCAAGCTACACCTTGGCCCATAACTTGGGTTTTTTTCAGGCTGATGACGAGACCAAAATCTTGGCACGCGGAACTGAAGGAATCAATTAGTTTTTGCAGATCTTCTTCTGAATGAGTGGTGATAGCAGCATCGTCAGCAAAGAGAAATTCCCTGAGACATCTCACTTGAACTTTGGTTAGAGCTTTCAGACGGGAGAGATTAAAAAGCTTTCCATCTGATCTGGTGTGTAGATAAATGCCTTCAGTAAATGATCCAAATGCCTGTTTCAGCAGTACGGAAAAGAAAATCCCAAATAATGTGGGGGCAAGTACGCATCCCTGTTTGACTCCCTCTCAGTCACCAGAATAGTAGAGCGGCAGCTACAATTATCGACAGTCCATAATTTGACACACCTTTTCAGATTTACCAATAAAGAACAATTTTACAAAAGGTGAGCTTCAGTTACAACAGTTATTATTGGTTAATTAATCAACCGGAAGACCCCTCCCACCATCTCTCTTTGATCTTGTCGTCTGATGACACAGCTCGTTACCCGAGATGGAATTTTTTTTTTTTAGCATGATCAGCAATTTGAGGAAAACCCGGATGTTCTCGTCATCGGCAGGTAAGCACGGTGGAAAGATCATGGACATGTTTTTACTGATCAAATTCACCGATATTTCATGATCTCCTTGTCGAAACCTACGTTGTTTCTTACGCTTTCATTTGACAGTCGCCATTTTGCATCTAAATGCACGTTTGAGAAGTCACGTGAGGTGTCGATAATAGTGATCACGTTCGCCGGTGTCCACCATTATCGACACCCTGTGGAATTAAGTGACATTTACAACGGTTATGGCTCAATCTTTGTGTAACATTGCTGAAGTACTTTACATTTTTTAAAAAAAGTTGATTTATAATAATTTTTTCTGATTCATAACAGAATGGAATGTTTATAGAATATTTGGAATCCTATTGCAATAAATAGGATTAGACCAGAATTAAATTCCTAACATGTTAAAAATTACATGCTTGAAATATTCAGATTTATTTTATTTTATTTTTTTGCAGTTTGTTGTAAATATCTACCACATATTATAACATCAGTAGACATTTTATATTTTGGTTCGAGGAATGACGTGCGACCTTTGACCTGGATGTTCATGTGGTTACAATATCAATTGCCTGTTGACATTTATTGGTAAACTACAAAACTAGAAATTAATACAAACAACAACGAATGATTAACAAAATGTGATCTACGAAAATACTTAAAGTGGGTAGAAAGTGGAACAAAAAGATTTTCTGACGCAGGTTAAACATTACCAGTTCATTTGTTTACAAGCATTAGAATTACTTCCTCGTTTACATAAGCACCCACATCAATATATTTATATAAAAAGATATTTTGTACTAAATATAAGTCTATGTAAAACAAATTTTAAATAAGAACCATGTTTTGTTAACTTAATACCACATACCGATTTTTTTAAAATAAATAATCATCTGGATGTCGATAACTGTGGACAAAGGCGTCAATACTTGTGGAACAGTGTCACGTGATCTGATATGCCAAGTAATCAGGAATCAACTTTTTTTTTTTCCCCCCAGTGGAAGTCTGAGTAATTATTTATGCACAATTTACGTTTTGAAAGTCTTTTCAACTTTTGCAACAGCCAAAAGATCGTTAAGGTGTCGCTAATTGTAGCCGCCGCTCTAGTTTAGAAATACCTCACTCACTTTGCCCACTCAAGAAAACTGTAACCCAAAACTTCCCAATATGAATTCAGAGTTTCTACTTCAGCCTTAGAAAGCAGATGAGATTTAGACATTGATGTAAATTGTCGGTTAAGTCCACACTCACATAATGGATCAACCGCTGCAACACTTTCTCAATAAGATTCTTCCGGGCAATGAGTTCAGCCTCAGATTCAATCTCATCCTCAACTTCCTTCAAGTACCAGTTGATGAGCTCGCTCTTCTTTAGAGACGACTCTTCATCCACTGAAACATAGAAAAATACAGTTTCAGCTCACTTTTCATGATAAAATGGACTGTACTGTGAATTCTGCTTAAAAGAAGAGAGTCAATGGGCTTCCAGTGCACGCAAACTAGTTAAACCATCAATTATAAATAACTGATTATGTGGTAGATCATAGATAGATAGATCATAGTGACTCACATTGTTCCATTTGCTGTATGTGCAGCACCAGCAGGTTGGAGATTCGGCGATACTCTGCGAAGGACATGCGAAGAGCTGGTCTGGCTGGAGCAGCCTTCTCTTGCTGCTCTGCCTTACCAGTTTCCAAGGTCTCCACTGCATCACCAACAACACCATTCTGATCTACTCAGAAAGGACCAGAGGTAGGCCATTAACATGTTCATGTTTTCTGCTATGAATATACAATGACAATAATTAAGTTATTCCACGAAATTGAGTCGTACATGAGCTGATCGTGCCTTGTCGGCTACAAGTACGACAAGATTGAGTGGAATAACTGTTTTATTCTATCCATATTCACTGGATTTTGAGAAACAGAGCATTTTTATTTTTTGCAAATCCAAGAAATAAAATCTGTACACACAACGTCCGACAAAATTATTTCCACTTAGTATGTAAACAAACTGGCGAAATGACAGGAGCAATTTGTGAAAATGCTATAATAATAATAATAATAATAATAATAATTCTTGAAAAAAGATATGTTCTTACCATCAAATACTTTCTTTCCATATTTTGTTTCTTTTTTAGGGTTTTGTTTTCAAGTAGAGTTTTTATTTCGTGCTCGGTTGGTTCAGCAATATGCGCCGCCATTTTGTGTTTCTCTACTCGCGGTATATGAGCTAACAGTATTGCATGCTATCAAAACAAATGAACGAAACCCATTAGAAGGGAATAGAACATGTTTTTATTCCATCGAAAACGTGTCCTGTATGCATAATAATTAAGTTATTCTACAAAATCGAGTCATACATGGAGTTGATACGTGCCAAGTTGGCTATAAGCCATGTACGATAAGATAGAGTGGAATAATTATTTTATTCTATCCACATTTGACAAGCACTGCATTTTTGCAAATTCAGTAAATAAAAACTTTATACAAACCATCTGACAATCATTTCCGCTTAGAATGTAAACAAACTGGCAAAATGACAGGAACAATTTGTGAAAAATGCTATAATTCTTGGGAAAAAAAACCCCAATGTTCTTATCAAATATTTTAATTCCATATTTTGTTGCTTTTTTTTTTTTAATAATTTTGGGGTTTTCTTAGAGTAGTTTTGATTTCCTCCTTGGTTGGTTTAGCAATATGCTCCGCCATTTTGTTTTTCTCTACTCACGGTATATGAGCTGATATACTTGTAGTAGAGTAGCCAATCAGAGCACATGATTGCTCATATCCAGTGAACGTGGATAGAATAATAAATGATTACATTACAGGCATTTAGCAGATGCTCTTATCCAGAGCGACGTACGGGGAGCCGTTGGGGGTTAGGCGCCTTGCTCAAAGACGCTTCAGCTATGGATTTTTCTGCTGGTCGAGGGATTCGAACCAGCAACCCTTTGGTCCCAAAGCTGCTTCTCTAACCTTTATCCAATAGCTGCTCCATATGATTACAAATGACATAAATGATATGATTACCATTTTCTTCATCTTGTTCCTGGTCAAAGTTGATATCAGGCGAGTCAACACGAATGATAGACTTGTTCAGAAGTCGGAATGCTTCTTTTACATGTTTAGGTTGAACCTTGGGTGTTAAGAAGAGACGAACATTACCATCACAAAGAGTAACATATACGGTACGGCTGTATGTGGCAGTCTGGGAAAACCCATTGGATACTGCTGCTGCTGAATTCTGGCAAAACAATATGATGAAAGAAAAGAAAAGGTGGTTTTGTTAATGCTCGAAGGCTACTTGCGATTGAGAAACATGCAAATAAGAAACATGTTTATTAGTCTTGAGTTTTCCGAACTGTTCACTATGTGAAGGGTTTCCACAGGCTGCCGTACATTAAATTACAATTTATAGAGAGCAATTTAATTTCTATAAATACTGTACCGAGAAAGACTGGCTCCTCTTATTCTGGTTTCATTCTTTTGTTTTAATATAGATTGATCACTATTAGTTTAGGTGCCTTTAAAATCCTCTTGATATTATTTCTTGTTGAAAGCATTGTACAAATGGAGTTTAATTTGATCTAGAGGTACAGTCAAGCCGGAAAGTCTGCACACCCCTTTCACCTTCTCCACGTTTTATTACGTTACAGACTTATTCTACAATAGATTGAGTTCATTTTTTGTAACGAAATTCTACACAAAATAGCCCATAATGACAAAGTGAAAGCAGGTTTTTAGACATGTGCTAATTTATTAAAAATAAAAATGTTATATATATATATATATATATATATATATATATATATATATATATATATATATATATATATATATATATATATATATATATACACACACACACACACATACACCCATACCCTTTGAAATGACACCCAAAAGTGAGCTGAGGTGCATTTTGTTTCCACTGATACTACTTGAGATGTTTCTACAACTTAATTGGAGTCCACCTGTGGTAAATTCATTTGATTGGACATGACTGGGGATTGCCAACACCTGTCTTTATAAGGTCCCACAGTTGACAGTGCATGTCAGAGCAAACTCCAAGCCATGGGGGTCAAAGGAATTATCTGCAGACCTCAGAAACAGGATTGTGTCAAGGCATAGATCTGGAGAAGGGTACAAAAAATTGCTGCAGCTTTACAGGTCCCAAAGAGCAGAGTGGCCACCATCATTCGTAAATGGAAGAAGTTTGGAACCACCAAGAATCTTCCTAGACCTGGCCGCCCAGCCAAACTGAGCGATCGGGGAAGATGGGCCTTGGCCAGGGAGATGAGCAGAAACCTGAGGGTCACTCTGACAGAGCTCCAGCGTATCCTTGTGGAGATGGGAGAACCTTTCAGAAGATCAACCATCCAGGCAGCACTCTACAAATCAGGCCTTTATGGTAGAGTGGCCAGATGGAAACCACACCTTAGTAAAAGGCACATGGCAGCCCACTCGGAGTTTGCCCAAAGGCACCTAGAAGACTCTCAATCTATGAGAAACAAGATTCTCTGGCCTGATGAAACCAAAATTGAACTTTTTGGCCTGAATACCAAGAGTCACGTCTGGAGGAAACCAGGCACCGCTCATCACCTGGCTAATGCCATCCCTTCACAGTGAAGCATAGCAGTGGCAGCATCATGACGTGGGGATGTTTTTCAGCAGCGTCCTGATAGAGGGAAAGATGACTGCAGTTAAGTACACCGAGATCCTTGAAGAAAACCTGCTCCAGAGTGCTCTGGACCTCAAACTGGGGTGAAGGTTTACCTTTCAACATGACAATGACCCAAAGCACACAGCCAAGAGAACAAAGGAGTGGCTTCGGAGAAAGTCTGTGAATGTCCTTGAATGGCCCAGCCAGAGCCCAGACCTGAATCCAATTGAACATCTGTGGAAGGAGCTGGAAATGGCTGTGTACCAATGCTCCACATTCAACCTGACGGAACTTGCAAGGATATGCCAAGAGGAACCGGCAAAAATGTCCAGAGGCGTGTGCCAAGCTCATAGCTTCTTTCCCAAGATGCCTTGAAGCTGTAATTGCTGCCAAAAGGTGCATCAACCAAGTATTAGGCTAAGGGTGTGTACAGATATGTAACCCCTAAATAACCTATTTTTTCAGTAAAATAAAATTACATATTTTCTAAAAAAAACAAAACTGATTTCACTTTGTCATTATGGGCTATTTTGTGTAGAATTTTGTGACAAAAAATGAACTCAGTCTATTGTAGAACTAGAAAAGCACTCGGAGAGCGCAGACCTCCGCCAAGAATCCTTTTAAAAAAATCCAGGATCCAGAAGGTGATCCAGATCACTGCCAAAATTTAATGGATTGTTACTTGTGCCCAGTCACACCCCCGGAAAAAATTTCAGAGCAATCCGTTCATTATTTTTTCCATAATGTTGCTAACAGACAAACCAACAAACAAACTAACGCTACCGAAAATATAACCTCCTTGGCAGAGGTAATAATAATAGCTAGAATGCATTTCCAGAGAAAATGTGAAAGTGTGCTTGCTCAGGTGCGCCACCATGGCGACCCGGCAAGAGAGGCGACCGCATGCCCACACGACAAGTTTTGTGTCAACATGTGAAAGTTTGGCCAAGACACAAGGTGGATTCTCATATGGAGATGAAAGGCTGGCAAGGTTCTTTACAGAGACATCCCAGAGCATCACTAACATGAAAATGTAGATGTAATTCTAAATCCGTAAAGAGACAAAGACCCAAAACATGTTTTTGCTTATTGTGGCACCCCTAGTGGCCAAATGACACCAAATTTGATGAGGGTACATGAACTGGTGCCGAAAGTCATCAACAAATATAGTCTTGATACGTCAAAGCGTTTGAGATATGACCCAAAATACATTTTTGCTAATTGTGACGCCCCCTAGTGGCCAAATGACACCATATTTGATGAGGGTAGGTTGGATGGTGTCCAAAGTCATGCCACTAAATATGGTCTTGATACGTCAAAGCGTTTCCGTGATATGAGCTCACTTCCTGTTTGGTGGCTTCGCCATCGATTTTGATTGGCTGCCACGGGCGAACACTTTGACGTATGAGAGCGAAACGAATATCATTCATTAGGCATGGACTGGGGATCATGTGTGCCAAGTTTCGTGATGATCGGACAAAACATGCGGCCAGGGTCACTCCACATTCACTTTGGACAAAATTCAAAATGGCGGAAAATATAATTAGGCGGAGAATGACGTCATACGGTGCGTTGGAATCGTTTAGCTCCAAGGATTCCAACGGCACCAGACTTATGAAAATCGGACATACGGATCAAAAGTTACGTGCATGAACGCATGCAAGACTGTGATCAGTTGATGGCGCTAAAGCGTGAGATGTACCAACATGAAACTTGATGAAATCAATCAGGGTCCACTCCTCTATCAGTGTACCAAGTTTTATGACTTTACACCTTACGGTTTGGCCTACAGAAGGAAAAATCTGTTTTTTTGCATCGCGCGCCCATTCATTTCAATGGGGAAAAAAATTAATCCTTTAAAAAAAAAAAAAATCCAGGATCCAGAAGGTGATCCAGATCACCGCCAAAATTTTTTTTTTTTTGAACTTTAATTTTTTATTAAACAACACAGTACAGAACATGAAATTCCTTGACAAGACTATATAATAAGCCTAGCAGTGTAAATAACAAACATATTTGACCCTGCAGCACTCAGAGAGCAAAAAAACACAAAACATCAAGGCACATAATTTGGGTTTTCTCTCAAGTAAAGAGGTAATCTACTACAGGTGACCATCTCCTCAAAAAGACATCAGACCTCAATTGTAGTTGAGCAGACAAAGCCTCCATTTCATACACCTCCCTCAGCTTCTGTTTCCACTGAGTCACTGTAGGTGGCTGTGGTTTCCTCCAATTTAATGTCACTATTTTTCTTGCTGTCATCAATAGTATATGCAACAAATACTGTTGGTCTTTAGTGTACATGTTTTCAGGAGTCTGATCGAGTAGGAATTGACTTGGGTTAAATGATAAGTCAATGTCCAAAATTTTATCTATCTCATTCTTTATGCCCTGCCAGAAAAAAATGATCTCTGGGCAATCCCAGAATATATGTGAATGGTCTCCGACCTTTCCACACTCCCTCCAGCAGTTCATTACATCAGGATCATTTATAAATGTTGAAACCACCAGGGGTGTCTTAAAGAACCTTGTCTTCATCTTCCAATCAAACTCCTTCCACATGTTACTATTAATGCCCTTGTGACATCTCATACATATTTTTTCCCATTCATCGTCCTCAATCACGATGTTTAGTTCTAGCTCCCATTTCCTTTTAATGTAAAAAGTATTACCTGGTATGTCCAACATCAAGTTTCGATAAATATGAGAGACATGATTTTTGGTAGGTGACTTATGTTTGATTATATTAATGAAGTATTTTTCCATGTTTGTTGGAGTATTTTTAATTGTATTCCAATCTTTATGGTTCATAATGTAATGCCTAATCTGAAAATACCTAAACATATCAGTTTGGGCTAATAAGAATTTATCCTGGAAATATGAAAATGGCTGTAAAATATTATCACAAAATAATTGATCAATAATCTTTAAGTCTATTTGTGCCCATCTCTTAAAAGTGATATCAGTAATTGAAGGTGGAAATTCTGGGTTTCCAACTATTTGCATGGCCCTCGAAAGGGCATCTGTCCCCCTAATTCTCTTTTGAACTGTCAACCACACATTTAAAGTGTGTTTCACCCATATATTCTTAATTGTCACCTTCTTTTGAGACTGCTTACTAAGGAAAGCCAAAACAGATAAAGGTATGCCTGGTAGTGAATTTTGTTCTATATCAACCCATCCTGTCTCTGTGTCCGTACTAATCCAGGCTACTATCGCATTTAATTGCGCTGCCCAGTAGTAGTGTTTTATATTAGGGAGGCCAAGGCCACCCCTATCCTTCCCGAGAGTAAGTGTTTTAAGTCTCACTCTTGGTCTCCTATTCTGCCATATAAATTTAGATATAAGCCTGTCTAACATATTAAAAGCTGATGTCGGAATCCTGATTGGAAGAGACTGAAACAAGAATAAAAGTCTTGGCAGGAGACTCATTTTAACAGCCTCCACCCTACCCAGTAGAGACAGGGGCAGCACATCCCACCTCACCAGATCATCTCTCATTGTGTCAAATATTTTTTTATAATTTGCCTGATACAATCGTGTTATTTGGGGAGTGAGTGTGACCCCTAGATATTTAAAGCCCTGTTTAGATTGACGAAAGGACACTGTATCATCCAGCTGGCTAGGCCAAGTCCCAGAGATCATCATTGCTTCCGACTTGGAGCAGTTTATTTTATAACCAGACACTTGACTATATTCATTGAGATTTTGTAAAAGAGACGGAATTGAGGTGATAGGGTTTTCAATAAATAATAATATATCATCAGCATATAAAGCTATCTTATGTTGATTACCACCCTCATCTCTTATTCCTTGTATATGGGGATTACTTCTAATTAATTCGGCTAAGGGTTCGATACTAAGAGCGAATAGTACTGGTGAGAGTGAGTCCCCTTGCCTAGTCCCCCTTCCCAGCTCAAAAAATTCAGAACATTGGCCATTAACTCTAACTCTCGATCTCGGGTTCGTATAGAACACTTTAATCCAGCTAAGAAATGTTTACCGCCAAAATTTAATGGATTGTTACTTGTGCCCAGTCACACCTCTGGAAAAAATTTCAGAGCAATCCGTTCATTACTTTTTCCGTAATGTTGCTAATGCCGCTTTTCCACTACAAACGCGGCTGAGCCGTGCCGTGCCGAGTCGAGCTGAGCGGGGCTGTTGGAGTTGCATTTTGACTACAACCGCGCTGAACCGTGCTGGCTGGAAGTGGGTGGACACATTGGGTGGAGTTAGCGAAAGTGGGTGGACGTCATGTGATGCCGTTAAGCAGCGCAAACAGTGACATCAGTGACAGTGGCGGAACAAGTCAGAGCCGGGCCGGGGGCGGGGCAAATGACCGGGCCCTTTATTAAAGCTTATCATAACATCATTTTAGGCTACAAAAACGAAGTCCTTCAAACGAACATGTAACTCAGAAACAAAAAACATTAGGATACTGTACATGGCTCATAATAAAACATCAATAGCCTATACTGCGCACATTATTTGAAGGGCATACGAATGAGCGCTCAGAGGTTGCAACGGTGACAGGAAGAGCCATGTACAGTATCCTAGTGGTCTTTTAAGCGGTAGTCTCACGACCCGAATAGTAAACAATAAACATGGAGGACATGGAGTCGTTAGTGTTGCTGGTCTTGGTGCTGTGGCTTGTTGTCACCGACAACGCCAACAGATACTGGCAAGAGCGTATAGATGAGGCGAGGCGCATAAGGCTTCAGAAATTCTCGTAATTCATAATTATTCTCCTTCCGGGTTTGCGGTGTTTACAGATCCCAGCGCGCTCGCGGGGCGTGTGTGGGCATGTGAGGACACTCCTCCTCACCAATCAGTGCACAGGGGAGTGTCTGCTCACGCCCCCAACCTCACTCGGCACGGCTTGGCTCGCTTCAGCCCCACTCCAAAACGGTGCGAGTTTTAGGGGCTAAGCAGGGCTGAAACGAGCCGAGTCGTGCTGGTTTTTGGTAGTCGAAACGCGAGCCGTGTCGGGCTGAAGTGAGCTGAAGCGAGCTGAAGTGAGCTGAAAAAGGGTAGTGGAAAAGGGCCATAACAGACAAACAAACAAACCAACCAACGCTACCGAAAACATAACCTCCTTGGCGGAGGTAATAAGTCTGTAATGGCCCGGTCACACTGCCCAAACTTTGCTGGAGTGTTCCTTGAATGGTAGGGAGGGGGGGCCGAATTTCGACAATGCTCGTCACCGCGCACAAAATGGGAAAAAAATCGAAAACACGGGCGTTGGCTTAGCGGTGCACCGCTGAAGCCGGCGTTGCTTTAGCGTTGGTTTAGCGGTGACGCGAGCGTTGGTATAGCGGCGTTCTGCGCATGCGGGCTTTGGCTCGGCGGGGGTATAAAGTTGGTTTAGCACCAATCATAGCAAGTCTCTCAGCATCCATGGTGATACAGTTTTACTGTAACTTTGAGCAAATTCGATATAGATGAGGTCTGAACTCAACGGCAGCTCGATTCCAAATGAGCTCCTGGTCCATTTCTCCCCGTATTTATAGCCAAATTCTGGTCCCGCTCCGACACCTCTATACCAACGCCAAACCAAAGTTCATCGCCGCCATGGATAGCTACTTCAACGCCCGACACCGTTCCAGCAACCCTGTGTCCGCTCGTAAAACGCTTACAACCGCTCCACCGAAGTTTGTGCAACGTTTAATCGCCGCCCGGGCAACGCTGGCGAAGCAGCGGTGGTCCAGCGTTCAAGATTTCTGCGTTGGCCTAGCGGACCCAAGCGTCCACGAACTTGCGTCTAGCGGTGCCAAACTTTGACTGGG
This sequence comes from Neoarius graeffei, assembly GCF_027579695.1. Classification (NCBI taxonomy): domain Eukaryota; kingdom Metazoa; phylum Chordata; class Actinopteri; order Siluriformes; family Ariidae; genus Neoarius; species Neoarius graeffei. The sequence goes on along the minus strand of NC_083591.1, from coordinate 52,636,172 downwards.
CGTTGGTGGAGCGGGGGTGAATTTTGCCGGGGCGGAAAATTGCCCCCTCCTCACCGCTCGCAATATTTTGTGCAGCTCAAAACTTTCGGAGTGGTAGGAGGGCCCCTCGAGAAACATCAGCGGTGGCCGAGCGTATACGGCGTTGCTTTAACGGGGGCCAACTTTTGTTAAATGGTGGTGAACGGTTACGAGCGGTGATGAATTTTTTTCACCGCTCCAGGAACGCTCCAGCAAAGTTCGGGCGGTGTGACCGGGCCATAACATAAAATGTGGAGAAGGTGAAAGGGGTGTGCAGGCTTTCCGGCTTGACTGTACACACACACACACACACACCAACCACCTGGAGTTTGTCAGACCTCGTCTGAGCAGTAGAGACGGGCCATGGCCTCAGACAGACGCAGCATGCTCTCCAGTTGCCGCACCGTGATTCGCCAAGCCGATTTAGCCGTGCCGCCTGCATCTCTCTGACGCAGCCGCTTATACTGCTCCACAACAAACTCCTGGGCCTCTGGGGTGATCTGGAAAACACAAGGCTTTATGGGTTAGGCAATGCAAATCAGCGTGTCGTGCAACTTGTCAGAATGTCGCACAGACCTTTGGCTGAAACTTTCGGGCAAACATGATGTATCTCTGGATGTCTTCTGCAGCATAGACACGTTCTACTGACTCCACATTCCTGGCGTGGAGGTCCACTATTCGCCTGGCTATGGCATAGTCAGTCACCTAAAAAATACCAACAATGCATCATTTATGAAATTATTTTAATATGTAGAGTTTAAAACTGCAGGCAAAGAACAAATTCAAATCAAGTATCGAAAATTTCACCTCATTGCATTCGTCCACCAGAATGAAGAAAAGGTCGAATCTGGACATGATCGGGGCAGACATGTTGACATTCTGCTTCAGAGACTTTGAGCGATTGTACCTGCCATCAATGGGATTGGCTGCTGCCAAGATAGAAGTTCGGGCATTCAAAGTAGCCTAAATATATACAGGCACAAGAAAGCGGGTCATGTTCTTTTGAACACTCCAATGACTTATTTAAAAAAAAAAAAAAAAAAAAAAACAGGTTAAGAAACATCAGTCAGGGTTAAAATATCACTTTAAAATAAATTGGACTCTTAATATGGATAAATAGAGAACACATCTAACCATTAGCGTTGCATTAAAAAAAAGACAAAATGACAAGTTATACTTTTATACACTTTAATACATTTTTAGAAATAATGGTTATATCCTGTATTATTCTATCCACATTCACTGGATATGAGCAATCGTGTGCTCTGGTTGGCTACTCTACTACTAGGATATCAGCTCATATACCGTGAGTAGAGAAAAACAAAACGGTGGCACGTGTTGCTGAACCAACCAAGGATGAAATAAAAACAAAAATACAAAAAACAAAAAGGCAACAAAATATGGAATGAAAGTATTTGAGGGTAAGAATTTCTTTTATATTTTTCAAGAATTATTATTATCGCATTTTTCACAAATTGCTCCTGTCATTTCGTAGGTTTGTTTACATTCCAAGCGGAAATGATTTTGTCGGACGTTTATGAAGTTTTTATTTATTGAATTTGCAAAAATAAAAATGCCCCGTTTCTCAAAATCCAGTGAATGTGGATAGAATAAAACAGTTATTCCACTCAATCTCGTTGTACATGGATTATAGCCAACTCGGTGCTACGCGCCTCATCGGCTATCAGCTCATGTACGACTCAATTTTGTGGAATAACTCTTAAATACATACCGTCCTCTGCTCCAGTCACAGACAAAGCTGTTTCGTTAAAATTTCCAACACGAGAAAATCTTCAGGAATGAGGAATTCATGTTTTCCAGTTTCTCAGTAACATGACAAGCTGAATTTTTTGCGAAAGTAAAATAAATAAAAAAGGAGATGCTATGTGATGGAACAACTGTTTATAGCTGCTGTATTGTAACAGGAAGTAATTGCTTTGCAGCTGTTACACAATATTAAACAACTATAAACAGATAAAACGTATAAACTGTTGTAAAGTAATACATTTTAAAATGTTAGCAATGTTTTCTGTTTCCGGTTGAGAGTACATCGTGCGCGTTCTGGCTGCCGCTTCTCACCGGAGCTTTTTTGTTTTATTTTATTTATTTTTCTATTTTTTTTCTGTGTTTGTGTAGTTTGATGTTTGAGTGTTTTGTCCACCGGTTGTGGTGTAGCTCCGGACCTAGTTTTGGGCGTCGGTTCCCTCCAGGCCTTGGTTCACTGTGGGCGATGCCTGCGCTCCCAGCTATGGACTGCAGTGAGCTCGTTGCTCATTTTACATCGTGGTTGTCCAGCGCCCTGCGCTTTAACGCTTCGCGTGATGTTCCGAGCGATGTTGCTTGGTGGTGTCACGGCAGCTGTGCAGGCGGTTTGGGACACACCAGCGCTTTGCGTGGTGGAGCTTCTCTGCTCGCTGTGTGGATCCATGGCGTGGTGTTCGAGCGATGTTGCTGACGGCGTCGCGGCGGCGGTGCTGGAGATGCGGGACTTGTTTTCGTACGCCTTTTGGTGGGACTGTGGCTGCTACATCACGGGAATTACATCCTGACCCCTACTTGGTGGACTTTTTACCTTTTATTTTATTTTTCTTATTTATTTTTTTTCTTTGTCTACTATTGTAAAGCGTCCTTGGGTTTCTTGAAAGGCACTATATAAATTTAACTTATAATTATTATTATTATTATTATTATTATTAGCCATGGTAAGAGATGACTAATTAAAAAAAAAAACCTTGATGGACATGATGTTGAGTATTTTTCTATAACATTATATCCCAAAGTGTGTTAAGAATAAACGTCCCATTCTTCAGCAGTAATATTTGGAAAAAGCCTTTATTGTATTGTGGTGTGCAACGTTTGACACACAGTCTGATTGGGGAGGTGATAAAAAAGCCTCACCCACACAGCTACTCCAGTCTACTGACTAAATCCTTTGGAAGGCAAAAATGTATTCGGATAAACACCACCATGTCAATCCTACAGTGCATAACCATGGACGTTCTTGCTGATTGTGATCATCGCGCACTTTCTGATTCTATACCTTGACTCCAGCCTTGGTGATGGAGATGGTCTGCTGCTCCATGGCTTCATGAATGGCCACTTGGTCCTTCAAGTCCATCTTATCAAACTCATCAATACAGCACACTCCCTGATACAGGAAGTAAAAGGTAAAAGCATAGATATTTAGCACCAAGTTTAAAAAAAAAAAAAACTTCTGAAATTTAACGACTTACATTGTCAGCCAACATGAGAGCTCCAGCTTCGATGACAAACTCATGCGACTCCTCGTCTTTGACCACAGCAGCAGTGAGACCGGCAGCGCTGCTGGCTTTTCCGCTCGTATACACCGCCCTGGGAACAAATTCTTCAACATGCCTGAGAGAGAAAACAGAGTTGTCAATAGTTACATTATTTTTTTTCTTAACAGTTTACTCAGAAGGCAGCACGGTGGTGTAGTGGTTAGCGCTGTTGCCTCACAGCAAGAAGGTCCGGGTTCGAGCCCCGTGGCTGGCGAGGGCCTTTCTGTGCGGAGTTTGCATGTTCTCCCCGTGTCCGCGTGGGTTTCCTCCGGGTGCTCCGGTTTCCCCCACAGTCCAAAGACATGCAGGTTAGGTTAACTGGTGACTCTAAATTGACCGTAGGTGTGAATGTGAGTGTGAATGGTTGTCTGTGTCTATGTCTCAGCCCTGTGATGACCTGGCGACTTGTCCAGGGTGTACCCCGCCTCTCGCCCGTAGTCAGCTGGGATAGGCTCCAGCTTGCCTGCGACCCTGTAGGAGGATTAAGCGGCTAGAGATAATGACATGAGATGAGTTTACTCAGAATTCCACAGCAGTGCATTGTGCTTACTTGAGAAACTGGCTTTTTGAAGTACTGGGATCACCGATAATGCAAACATTGATGTCTCCTCTTAGAGACGTTCCCTCCATGGTTGTCTTGGCGACGCCACCGAAAAGCATGAGCAAAATCCCACGCTTGATTTCATCATTCCCTGCAAACAGTTTTATAGGTTTTATCCATCATGAACTACATTAACAAAATATCTTCATACAGTACTTCCAACTCTACATTCCAGGGTCTTCTAGGGAATTGGAATAAAAAACCTAGGGCTGTCAAATAACTCAACGGTACAGCAAGTACACACCATGGATGGTAGGGAAGAGGCTGGTGCACAGGTTGTGGTAGAGGTTCTTGTCCTGGCTCATCTTGAACACTTTCTCCCACTCCTGCACGGTCATCTGATTCTTCATACACTCTGCACTCTGATCTTCCTGATGCAGCTCCTGCCCTCCAAACTGCACAAAAAAAAAAAAAAAACATTAACAACATTTTGTTCCCATGGTATCTTACACCAAGTGAACATCCATGGTTTTTGGAAAAACTTCAACGTGATCTTTGCATGAAGCATGGCAAAGCGTGTAAGCAATCTCAGCCACGTTTCATGGAGAACTGAAACCCTTGGCCTCACCCTGGGGTTTGTCGGCGCAACATGGTTGGCCAGAAAGGCCAGTCTGTAGGACAGCTCCCGGACTCCTAAAGCCTTTAAGCCTTGGATCCCATCAGCCTCAAATCCTTCCTTTCCAGTCACTCTGCTGCTGGTCTCTGCCCTTGTGCCTGTAGCACACACACATTATATTTATTTAGAATACAAAATCAATGCCACCATGTGTACCAGCATCTATTTTGGACTTCAAACATCTGTATTCAGATTGAAACCCAAAATGGACATGGTCTAAACTGGAATGAAATGTATTTCTAAACCTTTCACTCAAAATTTTTGTTTAGGGATCAATCAAGTACCTCCATCCATCCTTCTTCAAGTGCCAGATCAGAGTCTGATGTTGGCGACCATGTTTTTGAAACCAGTTCTATCCACTGAGCTCTATATAAAATCTGGAGAGCTCATAGCCTATCCCCCGATGTAAAGATGAGTGAAGCCATCTGACCACTCACGTCACGTGTATTTGACTTGTGTGTTAAACCGTTGTATCCGATCAAACCTGCCCCAAGGAAAGTATCTCCTGACTTTTTTCCCCCCTTTCATTGCCTCCTCTTATTTTCTCAACTTTACCCCCATTCCTTACATGTCTTTATAGCGCTCCGCTTCACTGTTATTTTTTTCCCTTTTCCAGTCCAGTCTCTGATCATTTTTTGAACGACTCTTTTACTACTATAATTATTTCAACAGAGATTATTTCAGGTTCTATCCCACACCAACTGTAACAGGTCCACAGCTTTCATACCCGTTTCCAATGCCAGACTCTGCAGAAGGTCCTGTCTTTGTCTTCCTTGGCTTTTTCTTCCCTCCATGCATAATTTTTCAATTGAGTTTTCTCTGACTATGTCCAATGAACCTCTTTGACAGATAGTTCAAACGAGGTTCCTTGTTTCGTTGACCAACCCCAGTTTGTTCTTTATTCGATCCAGGATATTCTCTTCATTTTATGGTAAATCCACATCTCCATTGCGTCCAGGTGATTCACATCTTGTTTGCGCGGTGTCCACGACTCACATCCATAGGTCATGGCAGACCACATGTAGCATTTCATGAGTCTTTTCTTTGTGTTCATTGATCGGTATGTTTGTGAGGGTACTTGACATGTCTATAAATGTCTTCTTTGCTACTGTAATCCGTTTTCTGATTTCAGCGTTACATCTGCAGTCTTGGGTTCGGATGCTGCCAAGGTAGTTGAACTGTTCCACTTGTATTTCTTCGCCATCAAAAATGAGTTTGCATTTTGGGGGTATTTTATCTTTGGAGAATACCATCATTTATGTTTTCTTCTTGTTGATGTTCAACCCTCTGAACATCCATTCATCCATCAAATAATGCAATTTCAAATTTTTTAAATTTTGTTATGAATCTGGTTTGGTGAAAGGGAAGTCTTGTCAGTGCTCTTCCAGGAATTGCAGTTTACCTCACAGGATCCTCAAAATTACATATTGCTTCTTTAAAATACAGTTTTTGCTCTGGAGATGGAATTCAGAACAGTTGTCAGGTAAATGTAAAAAGAATACCGTGATCCTCACCCGAGAGAGCCATAGCAGACACATCTGGGACCACAATGAGAGTACCGGTGAAGTCACAACGGTCTCCGGCCTGTGCGGCCTCCACAGCTTCGGCCCTCAGAATCACCTCCACACTGCGCGGGATAGAGCCCCGGGGCAACTCCGCCTGAGTCTCCTGAATACGCACCTGAAACAAACATGGTGCTTTTCCACCCACAGGATTCTGGTGTTTGGTTGGGAAACATTCTGGGTTTTTCCCACTACAACAGTGCTAGTTCAGTACGAGTTGAGTTCCAACAACATGCTACTGGTATGAAAGAAAAGATCCAGTAATTGAGAATTTGCAGGAAATAAGTATTATCAGTACATAACTACTACACATCATATCACAAAAATCTTCTTCGCTTACCTTTTGGAAGTCGACAAAGCGCGACTTATTGGTGTCCAGCATGAACCTTCGGCGGTTGGCGCACACAGGGTTCTTACAGATGGTGGGCTGCGTGTATTTGAACTGCTGCTCTACATCTTTAATGACAGACTGGCAGTCAAGGCAGAGGAAAGTACCGCTCACCAGCTCCGGGTGAACAGGGTGTGTACGCACCACCTGTCCGCTGACACGCAGCAGAGTGCCGATACGTACAGTTGAAAGCTCACGGATCCTGCAGAGAAGGAATACAAACAGCAAAGCAAGCCAATCTTCTAGCTTGTGGAACAGATTAACAGAATCAGAGCCTTTGACTGTGATAATGGTGGATTATGCATAGCATACTAACCAATTCATTAGGAACCAATTAAAACATGTACAGCACACACAAGCAGTTCAGTAATTTGTATTCTTAGAAAATGGGACGTGAAATGCTTTACTTTTGTCTTGAAGGAAAATCAGAAAAGGCCACGTAGAACTCTTTGGAAGGTGGGATGTTCCCATGGTCCCGGGCAAAGTGGCGTACTGCTCTACAGAGAAACGGGTACACCCTAAAGACAAGATACACAGTAGATCAGGGGTTCCTTTAATCCTGCTTTAATTCAGGGGTTCTTGAACTTTTTCAGGAACTAAAACATTTCCTCAGCCCACTTCGTACATTTATTTAACAAACAAATTCCAAACCACGCCATGGGAAGCCATGGTCAAATGGTTAGAGAAACAGCTTTGGGACCAAAAGGTTACTGGTTTGATTCCCTGAACCAGCAGGACTGGCTCAAGTGCCCTTGACCAGGGCACCAAACCCCCAACTGCTCCAGCAAGTGTGGTGGCGTACCTTGTGTCTGATTAGCCAAAGAACAACTGCTGATGTGATTATCGGTTCAGGCAAGAACCAGGCCATAACTAAAAGCTACCTAATATTCAAATATTCAGCTCATCTCATCTCATTATCTCTAGCCGCTTTATCCTTCTACAGGGTCGCAGGCAAGCTGGAGCCTGTCCCAGCTGACTACGGGTGAAAGGTGGGGTACACCCTGGACAAGTCGCCAGGTCATCACAGGGCTGACACATAGACACAGACAACCATTCACACTCACATTCACACCTACGGTCAATTTAGAGTCACCAGTTAACCTAACCTGCATGTCTTTGGACTGTGGGGGAAACCGGAGCACCCGGAGGAAACCCATGCGGACACGGGGAGAACATGCAAACTCTGCACAGAAAGGCCCTCGCCGGTCACGGGGCTCGAACCCGGACCTTCTTGCTGTGAGGTGACAGCGCTAACCACTACACCACCGTGCCGCCCCAATATTCAGCTCATTATTTAAATTTGTACAATAATATTCTGCCTATTTATTTGCGCTATAGTGCTTTTTAATTCTGAACTTTTCACCAAAAAGACACATTACATCCAATTTAACGTTATTTATAGACTTGTTTTGAAGCAGAGGGTTGGATCAAACCCATTAAAAACACAAAAAGAAACCGAGTTAGGAGAAAATAGTTATTTGGACTGAATGGCCTAAAGTTCTCATGGACAAGATTATTAAACATCACTTGAATGGACAAAGCTACAGAGTCATAACGAAGACCGTAAACAACCCTGCCAGTTAAAATTGGTTCAATAATACGCAAGTGGAAAAAGTTTGCAGGACATGTAGGCCATGTACCACTTCACGTAAGACTTCACGACACACTCTCAGACTAATAAGGAAAGTAAGCGCGAAACTAGCATTCACAAGAAAAGAGTTGCAGGATGACCTGAAAACAGCAGGAACTACAGTTACACAGACAACAAACTGCACCGCAATCATCTCAGTTCCTACACTTCATGCTGAAAAAGAAGCCCAGAGATGCACAACTAACATTTGAACCCAAGCATGGACAAATTAGACAGATCAGAACTCAAAAACAGAACTCTTTAGACCAGGGGAGGGGGAATAAACCTTGACATCTAGATGTTTGGACCTCCACCAGTTTCAGGTTCAGTGTCAGGTTAATACTAAATCCGACTCACCTGTAGTACTCCTCCTGAATAGTGGTTGCCAGCTGTTGATTGTAGCATTCAACGTTGGCAAAGCTCACAGTCAGTGTGTTTCTTTCTGGTCGGATCAGCTCCTGAGCTTCTGCTAAATACAGCAGATCACCAATTTTATCCTGAAACCTAAATCATATCGAAGAAGTCCTTAGCTGAGGCTCATTTTCAAGTAGGTTTTATCAGATTAGAATTGCATAAAAAGTGTCTAATTTTCCTATAGGTCAATGATCTGAGCTCTGTTACATATACGCAAAGGATGGAGATACGTTTTAAGGTGCGAGGCTGAATCCAAATTGTTTCCCATTATGGTCACATTTTGGTCTGACTCATAAAGGATAATTAGAAATGTTAGAAAAGACGCGAGACGTTTTGACAGTGAAGGAGACTTTGGGCCAGGCTGGAGACAAATAATCCAATTTTTAAGAAACCACTTTCTTTTAGACTGTAGTTTTTGGTTGCTTTGACTCTGCTTGCAGTAGTGCAACAGAAAAGCGTTCGCACTATTATCAAAATATTACAAGATCAAATCCTGGCTGATGGTGCAATAACAGGTCAAGAGAGGTTGTGAGGGACATAGTTTCCCTTTCAATACTGGCCAATTATAGGCATCTAGTGCTCATGTATGAGGAAGAGGGATGATAGCACTTTCCTCTGAGTGTTAACATAACATGAGCAGCAGTTCAAAAAGATGACGTTGACTGGCTTCATGGGGCTTCATGTGTTAGCCTTAACCCTCATCAGCTGGTAGCTGTTGTATGGTAAGGGAAAGCTGGAAAGACCAAACTATGAAGAAAATGGGTTGAGCGAAAAAGTTGTTCTGAACATTGCTTCATTAATTGTAAAATTACACCTTCTATACATCCATCCATTCATCCATCCATCCATCATCTGTAGTTGCTTATCCTGTTCTACAGGGTCGCAGGCAAGCTGGAGCCTATCCCAAGAGGGGGTACACCCTGGACAAGTCACCAGGTTATCACAGGGCTGACACACTCATGGTCAATTTAGAGCCACCAATTAGCCTAACCTGCATGCCTTTGGACTGTGGGGGAAACCAGAGCACCCAGAGGAAACCCACGCGGACACGGGGAGAACATGCAAACTCCACACAGAAAGGCCCTCGCCAGCCGCTGGGCTCGAACCCAGGACCTTCTTGCTGTGGGGCGACAGTGCTAACCACTACACCCCCATGCCGCCCCTTGTATACATTATATACTGCAATATTGGTGGAAGAAATGCGAATAAT